>NW_026318555.1:1633-2249 GCF_001194135.2 Octopus bimaculoides
AGGAAATCTCCAGACGTTTCCCAGATCCACAGCAAAACCAATAACAGATAACAGAAATTCCACTTTTTTGCCCCATTCCTCCCTTTCGGGTGGCTCGGATTTTGCAGCGGGTGGCTGCGTGTTTGCAGTTATGATAACATCCGATTTCTCCATGGTGCTTTGACCACACTAACTCGTAGACAGCTCGTTAAATTCTGGGTCCCAATCTAGATATGTGCCGATGTGTGGGTATGTCGGCTTGTGTGTGTGTGTGTGTGAGAGAGACAGAGAGAGAGAGAGACAGAGAGAGAGAGAGAGACAGAGAGAGCGTGCCTGTCAGTGCGTCAGAATAACACGTGAAAAGAATTACATTGGCAAAACTTTTAGGCCTGTGTGTGTGTGTGTGTGTGTGTATGTGTGTGTATGTGTGTGTATGTGTGTATGTATGTGTGTATGTGTGCTAGTATATTCTAAGAGCTTACGTACGTGTATAGTGTATACATGTCTTTGTGGGATGTGTGATTACGAGTATATACACATAAATATATTTGAGCATGTATATATATGCACATACATGCATATATATCATATATATGTATATGTATATATATAGATGTATATATATATATATATATAG
>NW_026318556.1:0-255 GCF_001194135.2 Octopus bimaculoides
ATATATATATATATATACATACACAAAAATATATACACATATATATTTATAGACATACACATATATATGCACATACACACACATACATATATATACATACACATATACACATACACATATATATGATATACATACATACATATATTTCATAAATATATATACACACATATATATGATAAATATATATATATATTATGGTTAAACGATCCAACGCATGCCAGCATGGACAATGGATGTTAAATGATGATGATGATG
>NW_026318557.1:0-929 GCF_001194135.2 Octopus bimaculoides
TTGTTTAAAATGATTTCTACAGCGTATATAACAATGATCAACATATGTTTCTACTGTAGTAACTGTACATTGCTCTTTATGCAATTATGCATCCTAATCGGTGAAATCCCCTCAAGGGACAGTCATCTAATTACATGATTCAATTTTTCCTTACATTTATCTAAAATGATTTAATTTGAATATTTCAAATATAATTATTTGATTGACGTTCCCCTATCCAAATGGAGACAGCTTTTTGGCAAAACAGCTCAAATAGTACTTACAGGAGGTACGCATCTTGGTTTTTAAATACACACGCACACGCGCGCGCACACACATTCGGGATAAATTTCACATTTTGCATAAAATGTAAACAAAACACATTATCACATCTGAAAATTAATGTATTTTAAAGATTAAAAGAAAATATCCACCAGATTAAGGCTGGGAGATGAGATAACAGCATATTCAAACAGCCATTCTCAGCTTCCAGCACGGCCCTCAGATGACTCAGAAATCTAGCGCATATCTTCCTCACTACATACTAGGAAGCTTCTTGAACACCTCCTTGATTTTGGTCATCAGCTCGGCCTCAACGTTTTAAGCGGTGCGGTTGATATCTTTCTCATCAGTGTCCCTCACATAGTAATATACGGGATTATAAAGAGGCGAAATAAGAAGACAGGAATTGGTGCTAGTGGAGTTCTAGAAATTCTCTGACACCCACTTGTGGTCTTTCTTGAAGTATGAATGACAATGAGCCAAATCTTGCTACCGTACACATATATTCTTCCAGCGGCAACCATCTCTAGCGATGGTTTGATCGATGACTCCAGTACTTAACCATCTGAATTGAGCCTAAAACCTTCTTCGAAATAGTTAATAGGCTTTGATATTTTTTCCTTCAATGTTTCCCCAATTTTTAGCACAACAATAACAAACAAGTTGCA
>NW_026318557.1:939-1344 GCF_001194135.2 Octopus bimaculoides
ATTCAAATTGAAGCAAAAATTGACTGCATTCATCTATTATCCAGAGAAATTTTACCTAGCATGACAACGCTTGAAAAATAACCTCCATAAAAAAGAAGGCATCCTCTAGATGCGGTCAATGTGCGTAGTTGCATCGCTATTTCAGATGCGTTTCCAGTACTCAAATATTCTCTCCTTTAAGCCTCCTAGAATGTCAGAAGTCTTTTGGGGGCTGAAATATCTTCAGGTCTTAATATCATAGTAAGGTTCAGTATGGGAGCGACTTTGTGGACTCTATTAAAGTTATCTTTGTGATTGGAGGGTGTGTGTAGAGCTGAACTCTTTTTCTTGTATGCATAGCATTTCAAGTATTTCTTGTTAAAAGTAACAAGATTGGCTTGCATTAAAAAGAGAATTGCATCAAGA
>NW_026318558.1:0-226 GCF_001194135.2 Octopus bimaculoides
ATAGCCGACACTGCCAGATATTTTGAGCATCTCTGCAGTGATTCCTGAAGCCCAGGGGCTTTCCCTGTCTTCATACTCTTAATAGTTTTATCTACCATGGTACTGTCAACTCGAATCGCTGGTCCCTCCATTGGGTCAACATACGGCAGACTCTCTTTCTCCCATTTATTCTCTTCATTGAGCAACCTTTCGTAGTGGCGTCTCCATACCTCTTTCTTTGCAGCCT
>NW_026318559.1:0-433 GCF_001194135.2 Octopus bimaculoides
ATATATATATATATATATGTATGTATGTATATATATATGTATATATATCTCATTCTCTTCCTTTCGCAAGCATACAACATACTATTATTATGACTGGTGGTGCTGCTATTGTCACTCCCATCTTCAGCATCATCATCGTTGCCACCCACCCTCCTATATCATCATCATCATCATCATCATCATCATCGTCGTCTTCATTGTCATCGCAGATGTCATCGCAGTCATCTTTGTCATCGTGTTGTTTATCATTTATCAAAGCATGACTGCAGTCAAGTGGTTGGAACCAGTACAATAATTGAAAATAGAGATGACAAGAACCGTGATGGTGGTGGTGGTGGTGGCGGCGGCGGTGGTGATGATGATGATGATGATGATGATGATGATGGTGATGATGGTGATGACAATGGTGGTGATGGTGATGATTGTTGATGAT
>NW_026318559.1:443-697 GCF_001194135.2 Octopus bimaculoides
TGATGGTGATGATGGTGATGACAATGGTGGTGATGGTGATGATTGTTGATGATGATGATGATGATGATGATGATGATGGTGGTGATGAAGGTAGCGTTGAAATGGAAACGGTGGCTGTGACGACAACAAGAGGTGTGCATTTACACATGCACATGTAAGCTCGTGTGTCTGTTTATCTGATGTCTTCAAGGAATATTCTCCATTCTTTTGAATTCCTCCAGCAGAAAAACAGAGAAGACTTATTCTGTGTGGGG
>NW_026318560.1:0-349 GCF_001194135.2 Octopus bimaculoides
TGTATGTATGTATGTATGTATGTATGTATGTATATACACACGCACACATTACTTCAGTGACATGGCAAAGATACATACGGCTGTGTCCCAGCATGACCAAAGTGTGGAACCGCTAAAGAGTAAACGGGTAAATGATTCGTTACCGCCTAGTCACAGAAACAAATATCACATTACTATGTTAATATTCAACCCGCCCGAATATTTCGTAATCAAGCACTTTAATGTGCATTCAATATACTTTTGACCGTATAATTGCCTTATTATCAAGCTAATAATGTTCGAAAAAAAAGCAATCTTACATCTTTGTCTAAACGACCACGACAGACATGTGCGTGCATGCTTGTTTGTG
>NW_026318561.1:0-208 GCF_001194135.2 Octopus bimaculoides
AATAATAACTGTAATTTGGAGGATGTAGTATATAAATGTGTAGTGACTTTACTTGATAATAATATGAATGATTATAATTTCAATACTATTTACATGGGGTCGACTTCTAACAAAATTAAATTACGTGTGGCTCAACATATGAATTCTTTTCAGAATAAAAATTTAATTAATTCTACTGGCCTTAGTAAATATATATGGGAATTAAAAT
>NW_026318562.1:0-565 GCF_001194135.2 Octopus bimaculoides
CTATCTATCTATCTACTTATTTATCTATCTATCTATCTATCTATCTATCTGTTTAGATGGATAAATATATATATATTTACACCCCCAAACTCACACTCATTTATGTGCGTGTTGAGAGTGACTTCTAAGTTTCAGTTTGCTTAGTCCTCAATTGGATTTTCTAATAAAGGCAACGGACCGAAACTTCGCAGTCACTGTCAAATCTATTGTTGTTAATGAATAATAAATATGTAGTCCTCAAAACATAATGAGTAATCTTCCATTCTAATTATTCTAAAAAATTGCTTTCATTATAACTCGGCATAAAAACAAACACTACTCTTTTACTCGTTTCAGCCATGCGGCTGTGGTCATGCTGGAGCACATACACACATACAGAAAGACAAACATACACATGCACACACATATATATAATATATGTGTGCCTAAATTATATATTATATATGTATATATATATATACATATATATAGATATCTTTATATCTATATATATATATACGTGTATATACATACATACATAAATATATATATATATATATGTGTCTGTATGTATATATATATATAT
>NW_026318563.1:0-357 GCF_001194135.2 Octopus bimaculoides
AATTGTTGATAACCGAACTAAAATGATCCATTTCATTGGTAAAGTAACAATTCCTACAACGTAAGATGATATTGCACTGTCAATGATTTTCCTCTTATGGAATACTACATTGTATTATGTGGAGAATGTAACTGAGCAAATTTATTTAGAATCTTTTTCAGTAAAATTACTTAGGTCATTACAGTTGTAATCGTGCAGAACCATGGTCATATCTATCCAATGAAATATTATAAGACTACTTTAATCTAAATCAATATTATTAACTTGTATTTGCCATACATTGACAGAAAAATATTACACTGCTTAAAGTATCTTTTCTTAGCAAGTTAATGATTTTAACAATATACTTACTGTTGC
>NW_026318564.1:0-663 GCF_001194135.2 Octopus bimaculoides
TATATATATGTACACACAAACATTTAGTAGTGTGAATGTTCTTGTCCGTTTCGGCATAACGATGTTCTTATGGGAATTTTTATGTTCTTAATAGTTGAGCAATATTTTGTCTTTATTGCCATCGATGCTGAAAATTTAGATTCATACGTGGAAAAAAAATGGAAGAACCACGGCCGATGTTATCCACGAGGTAAACCGACTGATTACCCTAGGGCGCTAAAATATGCGGGCGTCAAATAAAATTTGAACAACGTAGACAAAATTTCTTAATCTAACTAAAAAACAGATTTTCAAAGAACATAAAGAAAAAGAAAAAAAATTAAACCTTTGCTACAATATCCATAATTATCAATGGAGAATTGTTGGAGTTTTTGAACAATGTTTTACCTCTACCAGAAAAATCATTACCAACTGAAGTTTTGTACACTATATATTATAAGCTATTGCTCCAGGTTGATTTCACCAAACAGTCATAACTGGGGAACGAGATTGCTCACTGTAGCACTGGCCAGGATGTTGAATATTCTTGCGTCGGCTACCATTGCTAATTCAGACAGAAGTGAAAAATTTGATTTTATATTCAATTAATAAACGCTCAGTATTTGGATCGCACATCTCTGTAAATTCTTGTCGAGTGAGCCTTCAAAAAAAAAAAAAAAAAAA
>NW_026318565.1:0-300 GCF_001194135.2 Octopus bimaculoides
ATAAATTTTCTTTAGAAAAGCATAGAAAGCATGGAAGTGCTCGAGTCAAAAGACGCTACACGAGTACAAGAGATAAAGAGGAGAGGTTCAATTCAGGCAGACTACGATTGGCGTATGCATATACGGATTAAATATGACAGAGTTGTCTAAAACACATATTAATACATTCGGAATATAAAGATAAGGAGATATAAAAATATATGAATGTTAAAAATATGCAAGGACAAATAAATATATAGATATATAAACATTAGCAGGAGTGGCTGTGTGGTAAGTAGCTTGCTTACCAGCCACATGGTT
>NW_026318566.1:0-397 GCF_001194135.2 Octopus bimaculoides
ATATAATCCAACCAAAATATCTGTTACGCAAACATAAACAGAATTACTATCTAGCCTTAGAATACATTGTACATATTCAAAGAACTTTCTTGGTTTAGTGGTGTGGAACATTCTTCTGATATTCTTTTTTTATTCTTACTTGTTTCAGTCATTTGACGGTGGCCATGCTGGAGCACCACCCTTTAGTTGAAGAAATCAACCCCTGGACCTATTCCCTGCAAGCCTGGTGATTATTCTATCACTCTGTTCTGCTGAGCAGCTAAGTTACGGGGACACAAATACACCAACATTGATTGTCAAGCAATGGTGGTGGTGGGAAACACAAAGATACACACACACATACACCAGGTGGTGCTTTTAAGTTAAACATGGCCTGGGCCTATATTGGCCAAAACCT
>NW_026318567.1:0-710 GCF_001194135.2 Octopus bimaculoides
TGTTATACGTGCTTTGTTTCTACATTAGGTTCTTTCTTCCAAGGAATCTGAGGCTCACTCATTCATGTTTTCGTTACATTGTCTGTCTGCAGACAATAGCTGCAGGTTATTTTTGAGAAGTGTTCCCCACTCGGTGGTGTTTCGGAGCAAGTCGTCATATTTGTTTCATTTTTCTCTATTATGTGCGTATGTGCACCCTTAGATTTCTAATGAAGTAATAGGCAGTGAAGAGAAGCCGTCATAAGAAAACTTTTAACCACCTCTATTCCTTTCTCCCCCTCTCTCTACCTCTTCCTCTCTCGCGCTCTCAAATGCATACACGTGCAAGTACATAGATAAAACTCATGTAAAATAAAACTCATGTTCGTCAATGTTTTATAAATATACCACGATTTTCACTAGGGTGTTAGTGTTAGGGTTTTAGGGTCAGCGTTAGGGTTTAGGGTTAGGGTTTAGGGTGAATGTTAGGGTTAGTGTTAGGATTAGGTTTAGGATTAGGGTTGGGTAATCGTGCGGGTGTTAATCTGAAAAATTACAGATATGTGAAAAGTACCGACCCTGCCATCTATTATAACTTTTGTTCTGTTTAATATATACATAGATTATGCCTCCAAAGAAGAGAGTTTGCTGGTGAAAGACAGCAACCGGTCTAAAATGATTGCAACAGACTGCAGCAATTCATCACATTCCAGAAGTTACTTTGAACATAA
>NW_026318568.1:0-699 GCF_001194135.2 Octopus bimaculoides
TATTATTATTATTATTATTATTATTATTATTATTATTAAGGTGGCGATCTAGTGGAATCGTTAACATTCAGGACGAAATGCTTAGCGGTATTTCGCAAGTCGCTACGTTCTAAGTTCAAATTCCACCGAGGTCGATCTTGTCTTTCATTCTTTCGGGATCGATAAATCAAGTACCAGTGAAACATTCGGGTCGATGTGACCGCCTCATCTTCTCCTTCAAAATGGCTGCCCACGTGGAAAAATTTGGGACCATTATTATTATTATTATTATTATTATTATTATTATTATTCAAGTTCACTTAAGTTTGGCCTTATTCCTAGTAAAATTTGTGGGTAGCGGGTTTTACTACGTAAGACATCCACAAGCTTTCAATTATCCTTCAAGTTCTCAAAACCCTACCACCACCACCACCACTACTACTACTACTACTACTACTACTACTACTACTACTACTACTACTACTACTACTATATATATATATGTAAGAGGTTAAAAAAGTTAAACGCTGTTTTGCTGTACGTTGGTGTTGAAATGTATGTAACTATATAAAAATGGTTTAAAATCCTTAAAAAATTTAAGCTAAGCCCCTAAAAAATATAAACCTTTGGCAGCGTGTTTGGCGCTGACAATGTTGTGTCTACAGTGAAAGAAAAAAATTCCAATATCATATAGATGTACTTATGTGTGTATGTGTATAT
>NW_026318569.1:0-376 GCF_001194135.2 Octopus bimaculoides
TTGAAATGAAGCAGAAAGTTCTGAATGAGCTTGCAGTTGTAGGACATACAAATATGAATGATAAACTCTCCATAAACTCTCAAATGCACACCAACATAAAACACAAATAAAAATTGGCAACTGTGTTACACAAGAGATCATTCAACAACTAAAACCCGATCTTAATAAATTAAGTGAAATTATTTACTCTGTTGCTAAGGTAATCGAAAGACGCTGTTTGACACCCAAAAAGCCAACACTACCAAATTCGAAAAGAAAATCAAACTGGAGGAGTAGAATTGAAACTGAGATTGAATCGTTGCAAAGGGAGATATCACTATTAACTAAGTTAATCTCTGGAAATGGTGTAAGATCAAGAAAAGGTGGGAAGATCGTG
>NW_026318570.1:0-615 GCF_001194135.2 Octopus bimaculoides
CAGTTCAGCCTTTTCTGAATGTTTTGATGAGAAAGCAGAGATTTGCTGATGGCGGCTCTTCCATGATATCCAGCTTTATTGAACTCACGGCAGACAGTTTTGGTCGAAACTGGGCTCGTCTGATGTTGTTTCAACTCTGTAGTCACTTTAGGGGCAGTTGTCCGGTAATTTTTCATCACGATGCGATTCAAAATTCGTTGGTCTCTTCCAGTGAGCTTCGAAGTCCTGCCGGAATTACTCCTCCTACTGGAGGTTTTGCCATGATTATCAAATTCAGTAATAATCCTTGATATTGTAGCTACCGAAAAACCAAGAAGTTCAACTATTCTGATGACGGAAGCTCCTGCCATTCGAGCTCCAGCAGTTGACCCTTTTTCAAACTTAGTGTGGTCACGCATCTTAACTTAATTTATACTACAACCTGAAAAAGAGATAGAAATAATCATTAAATTAGACAAATAAAACCATCTACAAAACAAAAAAAAGCACTCTCAATGAAATTAGGATCGATATTCGTAACATAATGGCTCATTGAAATACTGGAGTTAAATTTCTATTGTTCCAATTATTTTGTTCAACCCAGAAAAGTCAGGATATGCATATATATATATATAT
>NW_026318571.1:0-200 GCF_001194135.2 Octopus bimaculoides
TGACAACGACTCATACACACGTATTTAATAGAGGTTTTGCACATATGTACAACGGTGGGATCTCGTGGTTGCATGTTTTCTTACGTTTAACCAAACACAGAGCACAAATATATATTCAGAGGTAATGAATATTTTAACAAGTCTAGATAAGTGAAACACATATATGTACACACGCGAATAAAACAAAATCAACATATCTG
>NW_026318572.1:0-373 GCF_001194135.2 Octopus bimaculoides
ATATATATATATATATATATATATATATATATATATATCTAACACCGGATTCCCCCGTCTGCTTCACCCAGCTGCATGAAAGGTGCATAGGAATGTCTACTCTGGATAAATGTGTTTTGCAACTGAACCAACTAAATGCAAATAAATGCTACATCAGAGGATATTAGGACAATTATGCAGCAGAAACATGTGTTGGATTGGAATCTAATGAGAATCTAATGAAAATGATACTGAGTGACTGTGTGGTAAGTAGCTTGCTTACCAACCACATGGCTCCGGGTTCAGTCCCACTGCGTGACACCTTGGTCAAGTGTCTTCTACTGTAGCCTCGGCCCGACCAAAGCTTTGTGAGTGGATTTGGTAGACGGAAACT
>NW_026318573.1:0-505 GCF_001194135.2 Octopus bimaculoides
CACACACACACACACACACACATATATATATATATATATATATACTTATTTATATACGCGCGCATATATAAATATTTTTAAAACACCCACAACAACAAAAAACCAGACTGAGTGGTTAAGCATGCACCAAATACTTAAAATTACCAACGTACGAACCTGGTTACTCATGTTGTTGGCCAATATCCTCCTTCTTATTCTTCTTGTAAATTAATATTGACTAACAACAGTATATATTAAACTATAATATATATATATATTACATATATATATTTATATTGTATATTTATAGTATTGTATATATTTATATATATATTATATATATCCCGTCAACATTGGCACATTTTTCCTGTTACGCTTTCTCCAGCTCAAGTGAACTTACTGTGTTTATTTGCTTGTTTGTTTGTTGATTTTTAAAAAAATGTTATTATTGTTGTTACACAGGAAGCGTAGAAAGCATGTACACGCAGACACAAACACGCGCACACATAATTTCAACACAGATATA
>NW_026318574.1:0-293 GCF_001194135.2 Octopus bimaculoides
GCATCATAATTTTGAAATATCTATAAAACCGTCAAAAGCTTGTTTATTTGGTTTTTGATCTATTATCAGTGCTGTTTAATATGTTTTGCTAAAATTACTGTTTCTTTTCAGATATCATCAGAAAAAGGTAATTGAAATTCATTAAAATGACAGATCTATCGAACTTTCCAAAGAGGTCAAATTGTTGGTGCTCGTATAACAGGCGCTAGCGTAACGAAAACATCCGAAATGTTTGGTGTATGAAGAAGTACTGTCTCGAAAGCAATGACAGTCTTTAAGAAAGGGAAAAATCT
>NW_026318575.1:0-337 GCF_001194135.2 Octopus bimaculoides
GTAGTAGTAGTAGTAGTAGTAGTAGTAGTAGTAGTAGTAGTTTCTTTTTAAATGGTTCTGTAATTGGGAAAAATTCTCTTTATCAGAAGTATTTGTCGTATATCTATCTCTGCACCTAATTGTCATTCTCTTCATCTATTCTCTCTCTATTCATCTTTTTAACTCTCTCTCTCTATCTGTCCATTTGTTTGACTCTCTCTATCTCACTCTCTCTATCTCTCTGCCTATCAGTTTATATGGCTAGGTATTAGCTTTTCTACATGCACATGCATATATGTATGTGTGTGCATATATATATATATATATATATGTATGTATGTGTGTGTATATATATATA
>NW_026318576.1:0-353 GCF_001194135.2 Octopus bimaculoides
CTATCTATCTATCTATCTATCTATCTATCTATCTATCTGTCTACCTGTATTTTTAGACGTACACGCATACGCTTAGGGAGAGACATACTCGCGCATAGATACATGCAGACATACATATAATCTAGAGTTTCCACGTGTTACAAAATTCGGTTTAAGTCGATGTAATTGATTTAAGCCCTCCTCCCCCGAACTTTCTGGCCTTGTGCCAAAATTTGAAACCTTTATTTAGGAGCAAACTCTGATAAAAATAAATCAACGGTTAGTGAAAGGAGATATATGGGAATAGACAAAACTTACATAAAATTATAAGTGAGGGAAGATCATAGAATCTATATTGGTGGTGGAATTGCGAG
>NW_026318577.1:0-498 GCF_001194135.2 Octopus bimaculoides
ATAGAGATTATGTAACAAATTATGCTTTACACTTCTATATTTAACTGTGCCTGTATATTCCTTATTTTTGCTTCTGGTGTCTTCTGCCTTTCTTTTAGAACCGTTTACCTGGGAATTTACTTAAAGCGAAAAAAAAATATCGTATGCAACAGATAAGTCATCTTAATAACATATTTCTGTGTACCAGACATTTAGCTGTTATATTTAGCATAACGTGTTTTCTAGTGAGGGCTTCATTTGCCTTCATTGCATGTTTGTTACTTCAGTAGAAATCTACAGATGCACAAATGCACAAAATGGAGAAGATGAAACAATATGGACGACTTGTTCAGAAACACCCGTGAGAGGGGAACTGTTCTTAAAAATAGCCCCCAATTGTTTTCCCCCCAAATTCCTATGTCCTCGGAATCTATATAGTCTGAGGTATATTTGTAGAGAATTTGAATAAAAAATATCCATTTTCTTGAAAGTTAAGACTAATTGAAGTGGACTCCGGTG
>NW_026318578.1:0-318 GCF_001194135.2 Octopus bimaculoides
TAAAACATTAATGAAAAATGTGGCCCCCGTTTTAAAAAAGATCCGAATTAGAACTAAAATGTATTATATAAAGTCATCATACAAATTAAAGGCATTATATAAAATATGTACAGCAACTCGCTTATGGCAATATCTGAATTTAGATACTACCTAATAATTGAATAAATAAAAGGACTGTATTATAAAAAAAAGGGATTAACTCGGCTGAATGCTTTATAAAATTCTATTACAGGGTTATAGAGAGTTATAGTTATAGAAATGTAAAGAGTGGAATACATACATACGTATAGGTGTGTGTGTGTGTGTGTGTGTGTGTGT
>NW_026318579.1:0-479 GCF_001194135.2 Octopus bimaculoides
ATTACATATAGATAGATACATACATACATACATACATACATACAGTACACAATACTGAAATACACACTTGCTTACACATACATGCATACATGTGTGTGTGTGTGTGTGTGTGTGTGTGTGTGTGAGTGCGTGCGCTGGTATTTGCTACAGCATACAAAAAATATACTTTTAGTATTGTTACTGTTTTAGAATATTTTGAAACCGTTTTTTGTTTCCTGTATGTACCCTGACCCCATCTTCTCGTTTGTAACCAGATAATGCGTAGAAAAGATAAAGTTTAGGATTTGCATCCGCCCTCCATGGGGTTGACACGCTTGTGACACAACCGTCATTATACTTCAGATGACGTCAGAGGCCGTTAAGATGTTCACTTAGTCTTTTCCCACATAAAGGAATCTTTCTTCACTACTTGTCGACATAGAATCTGTTTGGCGGAAGACATTGCTGATGATGACGATGATGATGATGATGATGATGAT
>NW_026318580.1:0-264 GCF_001194135.2 Octopus bimaculoides
TAAAAAAAAAAAACAGTATGAGAAGGAAATATGATATAATGTTAAACATATATAATGGCGTGTAACTGTGCGTAAGTGATATATAAATAGGAAGAATAAAAGGAAGGCAAATACATACAAATATAGAGACAAGGCGGTTTCAAGAAAGGGAGAGAGACTTAGAAAATGCAATAGGTTGCAAATACACAGTACACCTACACACACAGACACATACATAACATAGATTTTATCACATGTGTGTGTACGTGTGTTTCTGAATATATA
>NW_026318581.1:0-717 GCF_001194135.2 Octopus bimaculoides
TGAGTGTTTCCTGATCTTTATAGATATTCTTATAATGCTTTTCAGTAGAAAATGTATCATATTAAACATACCTTTTTTAACACCTTCCTCCATTTCTTTGTCCTCTCTTTCCTTTCCTTCTTCTTTAGCAGCAATTTTGTCTTTCTTCCTAGGAACTTATGAAAGAGAATATATTGAACTAAATATCCAAATGTATGATATATTTTCTGTTAAACTTTCATTTCTAATCTTGATTGAACTCCATACAACATGTTCAAACTGATGCAGACAACATGCACATAATTCTTCATTATACTCTTTGCACCTAACATCATGTTCACACTGCAAATGACAGCATACTCTATACTCTACAGAACACCACAAATAACATGTTCAAACTGGCCAGATCCAGCCTCTCACTCCTACCCTATAATGTCATTCTAAAAATAAGCAATCACATCACTGAAACATCAAAGTTGCAAAATAAAGCATAATTAATTCAAAATAATGTGAATAAATAAGTGTATCATTTGACAGCAGAATCTGAAAGATAAAGAGTTAAATAAAGATGAATAAATATTACTAAAGGAAACAAAAGACATCTCTAATGGTTCTTTTGTTTCTCCATTAGCCAATACTGCCCTATTTAATATACAGAATAGAATGATATTAACAGTTGGAATGATACTCAGAGAATATGCACCACTTAACATATATCAATGAAGATTAAATAATTTT
>NW_026318582.1:0-316 GCF_001194135.2 Octopus bimaculoides
TGTGTGTGTGTGTGTGTCTGTGTGTGTGTGAGTGTGTGTTTAAGTAATGGATATAAAAACACCTGAATATAACTTATATCTGTCAAACTTCATCGATTTTGAGAGATCTCAGCACAACATAAGTAACTCCGGACCAACAAGTAACTGATCCGTTTCTATACATACAAACATTTTATTTGCTTCAGACAATTAGACATATTCATTTGTATATCATCGTTTAATATCAAAGGCTTCCCAACGTGGAACATACAGCATACACTATCAAAGTAAGATGTAACATATACACACACACACACATATATACACATATACATAT
>NW_026318583.1:0-562 GCF_001194135.2 Octopus bimaculoides
TATACAAAAATGGGACAAGAACGCAAAACATCCAGACAGGTGAAATAAAAAAGCGACACTAAAATATCCAGACAGACAATACAAGGAAAACAAGGACGGGAAAAAAACAGAGAAATGTTACACAAATACAAATGCAATTAACAGGACATAACAACAGGTGTCTTTCGACTAAAGACGAATTAAATTAAGCTGGCATGTGTTGAAGTAAAGCCTTATGGCAGGGACATAAGATCTAACAGGCACAGGGAGGAATATAGATGTTACACGGATTGTAGTCTAACCAAGAAAGAAAGGTCAGGTCTGGCCAAACACCGGTCACATGAGGAGAGAAGAGAGAGAGGTAGAGGAAGTGGGATAGCAGAATTAAGGAGGGGTGAGAAAAAATGAAACAGATACAGTGAAGTGAAAGAGGGAAAGTGAGCATGAAGAGAAAGCCAGGAAATGTGAGAGAGGGAACGAAAGAACGAAGGGTGGAATGAACGAAGTATGAAAGGGCTGATAGAAAGAAGGAAAGAATACAAAGAATAATAGAGTCGTACAAAATTTAGATATATATATACTT
>NW_026318584.1:0-664 GCF_001194135.2 Octopus bimaculoides
CACATATACATACACACATATATACATATACACACACATATACATACACACATATATACATATACACATACACATATACATACACACGTATACACACATACACAAAAATCAAGAAAAATATACACAAAAGAAACGAAATGAGAAAATTGATAAAAGAAAATTATTTAAAACCATCCAGAAGTAAAACATCAACAACAACAACAACAACAAGCTGAAAAATATCATGAAATAAAATCACTGTCTGCTGATTTGTATAATAATTCCAAATTATTCCTATTTTGAACTTGAAGAAATTTTCGGAAAATAACGTTATATTCTGTTGGCCATTATTATCTATTATGGTCTATTTTTATGATCATTTACTGTTGTTTCGTTTACTTTATTATTGTTTATCATTATCACAATCACCGTTGTTGCTGCTGGTGTTGTTGTGGTTGTATTATTGCAACTATTGCTCTTATTTGCTTTTGCTTTTGTTTTTGCTTCTGTTTTCTTTTTCTTTTCCTTATTTCGTCTAAGACTCGTCTAATTCCTCTGTAATTAAGTGAATCAAAACATAGACATTGTGAAGACATGCAAACACACACATTTACATACATGTGACTATGTGGGTGTCTGTTTGTTGGTTTGTCTGTCTATCTATCTATCTATCTATCTATCTATC
>NW_026318585.1:0-467 GCF_001194135.2 Octopus bimaculoides
CATTGGAAATGCAGAATGATAGTCCAGTTGTAGAGGTAAACCAAAAAATACTCACCTTGCAAACAGCTGTGGTCTTTCTGTCCTAATAGTATTTTAATGTCAATAAACTTCCTGATGTTGCAACTATATTTGCATTTATCTGTAATGATTTAGAGAGATACTGTTGCCAGACTGCTAATATAATTGTCCAGTGGCATATTGTAGATGTGTCCTTTACTTTCTGGATGATTGATCATGTATTGCAAAAGAATAATTGGCTCAATCTTCCTATGGTAACACACTATGACACCAAAATGTCTAAATATGACTACTTCCTCTCATTGTCTAAGCCATGTCTACAAACTGTTATGGCATATCACTGACTAAACGATGACCATAAATTTTGCAATGATGTATCAGTATATACTCCATGTTTATAAACACTATAATGATGTATTATTGCATACACTGTGTCTATAAACTTTGTA
>NW_026318586.1:0-304 GCF_001194135.2 Octopus bimaculoides
ATATATATATATATATATATATATATATGTATGAATATCTATATATAATGCATATATAAATATACATACATTGGCTCTGATGTTAGCAAATGGTATCATATACCCTAATCTTAAATTACTTCATATTGTGCCTGTAAAGGTGGGAACTTGCTAGTCACCTTATTATTACTCGCTTTTACTCTTTTACTCTTTTACTTGTTTCAGTCATTTGATTGCGGCCATGCTTTAGTCGAGCAAATCGACCTCAGGACTCGTTCTTTGTAAGCCTAGTACTTATTCTATCGGTCTCTTACCGAACCGCTAA
>NW_026318587.1:0-279 GCF_001194135.2 Octopus bimaculoides
GCAGAAAGAAAAGAGGGTGGGGACAATTACAGACTAATATGGTCTTACCACACAGCCGTGCCTAAACATGCACTAATACACAGACTAATACGGTTGCAGAAAGGAAGCTGAAAAGGGAGACAGAGTTTGTAAGCAACAGCAAAGGATGAAGTATTCAGGACTAAGTACATAAAAGACAGAATAAACAAAAACCAGGTAAATTCCCAATGTAGGTTAGGTAAATCGAAAAAAGAAAGTGTTACTAATATCGTAAGTGAATCTATCAAGCTGGCAAAGAAA
>NW_026318587.1:289-434 GCF_001194135.2 Octopus bimaculoides
TAATATCGTAAGTGAATCTATCAAGCTGGCAAAGAAAGAATACAAGAAAATACATGACAACCTTTGGAAAATAATCCAAAGAGAGATATGTAGAGAGCTAGGATTTGAGCATACTGATAAATGGTATGAACATGAACCTAGTAAA
>NW_026318587.1:472-617 GCF_001194135.2 Octopus bimaculoides
CATTCAGACTGACAGAGTAGTAGAAGCTAGAAGGCCTGAATTAGTATTAGGAGATAGAAAGAATAGAAAGCGCTAGGTAATTGACTTTACAGTCCCAAATAATGACAAAATCCTTATAAGAGGTATAGAAAAAACAGCAAAGTAA
>NW_026318588.1:0-733 GCF_001194135.2 Octopus bimaculoides
ACATACATACATACATACATACATACATACATACATGCAGACATACATACGTCGCATCATATCCCTTCGGCAACATCTTTTAATCACCAAGTGTCGAAATGCATCCCTTGATTAAGTTTGCATACACGAGGCTGATAACATCATAAGACTTGGAAGGCAGCTCCTTGAGCAACACTGTTTGTCTGATAACTTAGAATACACACCCAAAGAAGTTGCATGACTCTACTGCAATGTATCATCAGATGAAAGGATGAGCCTATATGAGCAGAAGACTATGCATGGATATGTTAGTAGAAAACTCAGTGGTGATAGTAACATTGATCATCAAAGCAGTCTATTATAGACCAGTAGCCGGATTACTACCTCCCACTTTGAAGGGTATGCGTTTGCGTCCAGGAACAGAAAATATCAACCAAATACCTGATGCACAAAAGGGATAAAGATGCAGGAAAAGACGTAAAATACACGTACATACACACATATACATATATATATACTTTCATATACATATATACATACATATGCATAGATACATACATACAAGCACATGCATATATAAATGCATATGAATACATACATGCATGCTAAATACATTGTACACCTTATGTATAATGCCAATGCTGACCACTTCCAGTGTCTTTGGATTTTGTTTTATCTGACATACACACACACACACATATATGTATATATATATGTATGTATATATGTATATATGTATTTATGTATGTATGTA
>NW_026318589.1:0-893 GCF_001194135.2 Octopus bimaculoides
AACAAAATCCCCAGAGAGAGGAAAATTCTTATGAGACGGCGTACAAAAGTCTCAAATCGCCTAAACAAACAAATTGAAAGCAGTGAAAAGTGCCGCCTGAAAATACAGCTGCTGGAGATTGAAAAAAATCTGCAACTCTCCCATGAAAACGAAAGAGCAGACAAAGAAGCCTGGGCTATAGACAATATAAAATCTAACCCCACAGCTTTCTACAAGTTTGCCAAAGAAACAGCTTCAGTGCACTGCAGGATAGGGCCACTCCTTGAAAAAGATGGTGCACAAACAGGAAACCCAAGGAGGATAAGTGAAATACTAAATGAGCAATTTAAAAGTGTTTTCAATCCAACTGACTTTTTTACCACTGCAGATATAAAAACAGAGGCAATGATGATCAATTACATCGATATAAAGGAAGACGATGCAATAAGGGCTATAGATGAACTGAACCCAAACTCAGCTATTGGCCCTGATGGATTCCCAGCAATCCTTCTAAAGGTATGTAAACGAGTCCTAGCAAAACCGCTGCAGTCCCTCTTTCAGAGCTTCCTTGCATCTGGCAAACTCCCAAGAAAACTGAAGGAGGGAAAAATATGCCCTATTCATAAAGGAGGTAGCAGAGCGGAGGGCAAGAACTACAGACCTATCTCTCTGACCTCACACATCAACAAAGTCATGGAACGAATAGTCAGAAGAAAACTAATCGCCTTCCTTGAAGAAAATGACTTGCTGCCTGACACCCAACATGGTTTCCGACCAGGAAGAAGCTGCCTGACTCAGCTCTTACAACACTATGACTGGGTGCTGAAACAGCTACTTAACCACTCCAATGTGGAAGTGATATACCTCAACTTTGCAAAGGCCTTTGATAAAGTTGATCATGGAATGATATGTCA
>NW_026318590.1:0-296 GCF_001194135.2 Octopus bimaculoides
TATCATCATCATCACCATCATACCACCATCATCATCACCATCATACCACCGTCATCATCACCATCATACCACCATCATCATCAACACCACCACCATCATCATCACCATCATCATCATCACCACCATCATCATCACCACCATCATCACCATCATCACCACCATCATCATCACCACCATCATCACCATCATCACCACCATTATCATTATCATCATCATCATCACTACCACCACCATCATCATCATCACCATCATCATACCACCATCATCATCACCATCATCAACACCACCATCATCAT
>NW_026318591.1:0-1360 GCF_001194135.2 Octopus bimaculoides
AATAATAATAATAATAATAATAATAATAATAAATAATAATAATAATGTTAAGGATAATACAGCATCGTGGGCATGGATGGAGCGAGGTGATTTGAAGCGTACGACCGAAAGCCTGATCATTGCTGCACAAGACCAGACTCTCGTGACCAATTCAGTGAAGTATAACAACTATAAAACTTCTGACACCCACAAAGGCAGACTCTGTGGAAAGAGTGTGGAAAATGTGACCCACTTGGTAAGTGGATGTGAGAGTCTTGCACAAAAAGAATACAAGAGCCGCTACGATAAAATGTGTGTGTATCTTCATTGGCTCTTATGCCGTAAATACTAATATGAAGCATGTACCAAGTAAAGTAATGCAGGAGGATGGAAAAGTAACGATACTCTGGGACTATGATCTTCAGACGGATCGTGTAATCGAACGACCGTCGGTCGGATATTGTCATATTGAGTCATACCAAATGACATGAATGTTGTGAATAAAGAGGTTGAAAAAATTCACCAAGTACTCCGAATTGAAAGTGGAAATGACAAGACTGTATGGAATGCGAGAGAGTAATGTAAAAGTGATACCAGTGGTGATCAGTGCGTTAGGCTCAATCCCATTGAAACTTCAAAACTTCTTAAGGCAACTGGAAATCCCATGCAAGATTGATGTCTTGCAAAATGCAGCCTTATTGGGCACAGTGCACATCTTAAGGAAAGTATTATCTGTCTGAGGTTCTTGTTGTGACTTAACAGATGACTAAAGAGTCCGGTACATTTTTACCTAAACTGTGTTACAAAGGAGTAATAATGATAATAATAATAATGTTAATAATAATAATACTAATACTAATAATAATAATAATAATAATAATAATAATAATAATAATAATAATAATAATAATAATAATAATAATAATAATAATAATAATAATAATAATAATAACAACAACAACAACAACAACAACAATAATAGTAATAATAATAATAATAATAATAATAATAATAATAATAATAATAATAATAATAATAATAATAATAATAATAATAATAATAATAATAATAATAATAAAAGAAGGAAAATGCACACACTTTACATAGGTTTAATATTTTAATGTATTTTAAATGAAAGAGTACTGTGGTTGCTGACCGATTCATTCACTAACTTTTATACAAGAACATGGACTAAAACTTCTTAAGAAAATATGAAATTACAATTATTTCAATGTCCTGATTAGCGAAAGCGAAACCGGTCGACAAACACAATACTCTTTCATTTAAGATATATCGAAACTATGTAAACTGTGTGAATTTTCCTTCTTTATTATATATATATATATATATGTATATATATATAATCATAAATATATAGGGA
>NW_026318592.1:0-260 GCF_001194135.2 Octopus bimaculoides
TCCAATTTTTGTCTGGTTGATTATTTTATCAAACTCACCATTCGCTCTGTTTGAACTCAGATCGAACTTACCTGGAACAATTAACACAGGATTCGGGCTTCGAATCTGCCTGTTACCCGAAACTGTTCTACACGCTCAATAGTTATATATCTCCATTAGATCATGCCCGATTCAATCTGCTAGAAAACTACTCAAATATTTTTAAGCATCACAAATTATTATTATCATTATTGTTATTATTATTATTATTATTATTATTA
>NW_026318593.1:0-789 GCF_001194135.2 Octopus bimaculoides
TAGATAGATATACCTGTATACATATATATATATTAATACATACAAAACACACACACACACGCACACATATATATGCGTACATATAAATTAATACACATATATATGTATATATATATATGTATATATGTATGTATGAATGTATGTATATATGTATGAATATATATATATGTATATATAGAAACGTATATATATACACACATATATATATACATATATATATATATAGTTATATTTATATATGCATATGTATATATATATATATATATATATATATATATATATATATATATATATATATATATATATATATATACACACACATCTATCTATCTATCTATCTATCTATCTATCTACATATATATGTGTGTGTGTATATATACTTAGACACACATATTTATACTTATATCTATTGATTTTTCATGCGTATAACATAACCTTGTCGGTGTTATTTACCCTCAATATTCTCGCCCCTTTTCATATATTTGTAAGTAGCATTATCCAGTACCTTCATTTTGTATTATTAAGACATCAGGATGTAAATGAGATATATATGGTTAATATTTCTACAATTTCAAGCCAACCAACGTATTCGCGCCCACGTTGGTGTATAACTTATAGATCACTATGATACTATATTTCACTATTTGTTAGAATTTCGTTTGAATTTAGAAATACATGCGAGAGAATGAAAAAATTAAGCAGGTCATTGATATACGGACGATTGAAAAATTGTAAGTTTAAATTATTAAAATGACCTGTCGTTGGCGAATGATAGTTGCATTATGTCAA
>NW_026318594.1:0-375 GCF_001194135.2 Octopus bimaculoides
GGCAGTGCTCCAGCATGGCCACAGACAAATGACTGAAACAAATAAAAGAAAAGAAAAAATATAAAATAGACTTGTATGCATGTGTGTTTGCTTTGCATGCGAAAACAGCTGCACAAATTGCTTCCATACTTGGGATGCATGAATAATTTGACCTTGGATACCTAATAGGTTCATCAGTTTATTTTTTTTAATAAATAATATTGCTTTATATTTCTGATTAACTTCTTTAAAAAGGTTTCTTAACATCAGCTTCTCGTGTTGGCATAAAAACAGCAAAGTCACACTCTCTATTTTAATGTTTTCATTTCAAGTTTTAATTCACTACTTGTAAACAACTACAATAAATTACTGAAAGAAATATTTACTAAGTTCACA
>NW_026318595.1:0-299 GCF_001194135.2 Octopus bimaculoides
GTCCAACGTAGGTCATATATCAGCGTATGAATATAAGGATTTACTTTTCGTAAAGAGATAAAAACCAAGCCAGTGTACATTGTAGAACATTTATAAATAGGTCTTACAGCTGTTTCCAGGATATTTACTATATCTCTTCATCGGAGATGGTGTGAAACGATGGCTAAGCAATAGGTAATTTAGATAAGATAGGAAATAGTGAGTGAATGCAGGGATATTGTCTTTGTAAATCCATTGTTTAGGCAGAAAGGTATACATATAAGATTCCAATACCTTATGAGTAAAATCCAATAGTCTTT
>NW_026318596.1:0-262 GCF_001194135.2 Octopus bimaculoides
TATACATATATACACAGACAAACACACACACACACACATACACACACACAAACATGAAAACAAACATAGGATATAAATTCCTCGAATAAGCCTAACTACTACCCATAATAGAATTTCAATGGAGGACAGCTCCAGAACAATGAGAATACAAAATAGAAAATGTTTGCTATGAAAATCCTATACAAAACACACTCACACGCACATAAACACACATACGTGCGTGCGCACTCACACACACACACGCGTGTACGTAGGCACACAT
>NW_026318597.1:0-201 GCF_001194135.2 Octopus bimaculoides
AGACCACTAAAGTGGACTGTTAATGTGCTAGAAGAAGATCACTTAAAATTTCTCAAACAAGCGGAGCAAAAACAGGCGGTCGAGACTAGGGAAAATTATAAATTCCTCGGTTATCTGTAGTAGCAGCAGAGATCTTCTTCTAGCACATTAACAGTCCACTTTAGTGGTCTGTTTTATATACACATGTACTATAATCCTTTT
>NW_026318597.1:211-450 GCF_001194135.2 Octopus bimaculoides
TTAGTGGTCTGTTTTATATACACATGTACTATAATCCTTTTAGGATCTGAGAAAATTTTTCTGAATCTTCTGATTCTTTTAATGTGCTGGTTTCCTGGTAATAAATTGATATTAATTAATATCAAATTTTTACCCTATTATGTTAAAATTATATATATATATATATATGGATATGCATTTATGCGTGTATATATATATATATATAATATTAAGATTCAGTTGAATTGGCTACTTAAACT
>NW_026318598.1:0-262 GCF_001194135.2 Octopus bimaculoides
TGTATATATATGTATATATATATACATACATAACATATATATGTATATAAACTTTAAATTATATATATGTACACATACATACATACATACATGTGGGATTGCTGCCTGCAGCCTACGGTACCATGCTATTCGTTCTTTTCAGTTATCTAATATTTTCCTGATTATTCCGGCGATGCCAAGGAGGCAAACCTTCTGTAACAGTTCTACTGTGCACTCTATTTCAATTTCCTTTATATTCCCCTTAATGCCTTCTGATACTGAT
>NW_026318599.1:0-326 GCF_001194135.2 Octopus bimaculoides
AATCTACTACCACCCTCACCGTCTCTATGCCTACTATTACTCTCACCCCAGAAAGAGGAGTAGAAGAAGTGTCACTGAGTAGCAAGGAGAGGGAAAAGTGTGACACACTGACACACAGAAATTCGTTTTGGCATTTATCATTATAGAAGGTAAGAAAAGTATTTTAAGTGATATACATATGGAAGATCCGAGAAGGTCTAGCTCCCAGCTTTGGAATTAAAAGCTATATCAACCACCGAACTGAAAGGCACTGCATAATACTAAGGATGCTGTCTTCTTCATCTCAGATAAGGACCCTGTGTTGCAACAGGTTGGGTTTCAGGGGA
>NW_026318601.1:0-689 GCF_001194135.2 Octopus bimaculoides
TTTTAACTGGCCTTTTTAGCATGTAAGGAGTCCTGTCAATGGTCTCCTCTGTATAAAAATATTTTATACACTCTTATATATATAAAGAAATATATATATATATATCTGTGTAGGAGTGTGCGAACATGTGTGGGTATGTGCGTGTATGTGAGATTATGTCTATATCTAAATGGCTTATAAGTGTGTGTGTGCGCGTGCGCGCTGTATATTACTTGACACGAGCGAATAAGACATATAGTATATATAAATGAGAGTAGCTACAATTATGAGAAACTCGTTGCATTGCCAATATATTAGAATCAAATGGATGTCACCAAGCAGAGAAAATTGATCTACTTCCCAATATCATTTTAAACTCCTCTCTTATCTGCTTTTCCTATTTAATTACGGGAAGTTTCCTTCTTGTCACACAGCCATGTTTACGCTATAAATTTATTGTCTCATCGTTTCTATGGATTTAATGTGCGGATACGTATGTTGAAATAAGGTAGGAGTGTATAGCAACGCGTATATGGGACCGAGTGCTGTCGTGTATATATCATACGTAGATGAAGGTGCACACACCCACGTACATACACACTGAATATATATATATAATGTATAATATATATACCCACACATATATATATACACACACACACACACATATATATATACAAACATAAATATATATATATATATATATATAT
>NW_026318602.1:0-486 GCF_001194135.2 Octopus bimaculoides
ATATATATATATATATATATATATACACACACACATACTCACAAACACACAGTGTGTCCATAAATTATCTTTACAATTTGAAAACTTAAGAAAAAAAATGAAAAATAAGAATACCGTAGTAGAGTTTACAGGAAAACAGATAAAAAAGTAATGTTTAATAGAAATATAAGAACACCTGCACGTGGGTACCATTAGTTGCATGCAACACACCTAGACGATAGACTATTGGCGTTAAAAAGGTAATTTATAGACACTATATCTATCTATATCTACTGGGTGGCCCAAAAGTAGGTTTACAGTTATGACATAGGTATATTACATTTAAATTTCTATCTTACAAACGGAAAAGAAAGTTTGATAAAATTTACTAAACTAGCTTAGAATAAGGGTTTCATAAACTGTTAATATATGACTCCTAAAGATATAGTTGAATAACTGTAAACATACTTTTGGGCTACCCTGTATATATATACATACACACACACA
>NW_026318603.1:0-276 GCF_001194135.2 Octopus bimaculoides
CGATGTAATCGACCGAGCCCTTCTCCCAAAATTGCTGGCCTTGTGCTAAAATATGAAACCAATATTATTGCCTTATATTCATCATCAATAAAACTAGATTAAATTCTTTGAGTCTCTTTCATGTCTTTTCTTGGAATTATTCATGTTTAAGGGGGGAATCACTACTTTTTGTCTATCTGCCTGTCTAACTATCTATCTAGCTAGCTATCTGTCTGTCTGTCTACTTATCTCAATCTATCTCTCTGTTTATCCTCTATCTATCTATCTATCTATCTA
>NW_026318603.1:286-429 GCF_001194135.2 Octopus bimaculoides
CTATCTATCTATCTATCTATCTATTTGTGTGTGTATGTGTGTGTGTAAAAATTTCTAGAGTTTTGTTCATTTCCAGTTTCGAGACACAAAGGATCTTACAGATAAATTTTCCTATTAACGAGTGGCGAGTTTATTTACCTTTG
>NW_026318603.1:536-724 GCF_001194135.2 Octopus bimaculoides
CTTTTACTCCATACAGAAGCAAACGCCGTTTTTATGTTTCACACTTACATCATGGTTGCCCAGACGACTTGGGTTGGTTGACTATCAATGAAGCTTTCCTTGTTTGTGATTGGGAGACATCAAACCATTTCCCTACAATCCTCTACGCTGACTCAACTTCAAAAATCAAATGGCAAGATGGTAAGTAC
>NW_026318603.1:734-902 GCF_001194135.2 Octopus bimaculoides
CCTCTACGCTGACTCAACTTCAAAAATCAAATGGCAAGATGGTAAGTACTTCGTCATCTTCTCTATCCTTCTTAGAGCAACGTTACCAAAAACTTATTTAACCACAGAACACCTTTTTATCATTTCCAAGAACCATGGAAACCATAGCAAAATATTTTAGGTGCAGGA
>NW_026318603.1:912-1092 GCF_001194135.2 Octopus bimaculoides
TCATTTCCAAGAACCATGGAAACCATAGCAAAATATTTTAGGTGCAGGAGTGACTGTGTGGTAAGAAGCTTGCTTCCCAACCACATCGTTCCGGGCTCAGTCCCACTACGTGGCACCTTGAGGAAGTGTCTTCTACTGTAGCCTTGGGCCGACCAAAGCCTTGTAAGTGGATTTGGTGGA
>NW_026318605.1:0-383 GCF_001194135.2 Octopus bimaculoides
GTAAATAGTTTCATTTACTAGTTTTATTCAATAAATTTATAACATATATATAGATTTTTTAAAAAAATATTATTAACTTACGTTTGACATAACGATGGTAATATATGCTGGTACTGATAGGGGTAAATTTCTCAATAAATTATTAATTCACGTAAAGTTTATATAAAGTTTGTTCAGAAGATAAGATGTTAAACTTCACTAGCATGTTCTTTGTGCCATTCAGTAACTAACAACTTTAGCAGTGTAAATTGGTGCATTATCATCCTGAAAAATTGCATTTCCCTCCGGAAACAGTTCCGCAACCATAGGATGAATTTGATTTGATAAAATGCTTAGTCTTGACTATTAATTCTGCCATGAAGAGAAACCATTGGGCCGGCGGA
>NW_026318606.1:0-243 GCF_001194135.2 Octopus bimaculoides
TGACCTTTTTCTTTCCTTTAAAAACCGGCACGAACTTTCCGGACAACCCAATATATATACTCTTTACTCTCTTTACTCGTTTACTTGTTTCAGTCATTTGACTGTGGCCATGCTGGAGCACCACCTTTAGTCGAGCAAATCGACTCCAGGACTTATTCGCTGTAAGCCTAGTACTTATTCTATCTGTCTTTTGTCGAGCCGCTAAGTTACGGAGACGTAAACACACCAGCATCGGTTGTCAAG
>NW_026318607.1:0-341 GCF_001194135.2 Octopus bimaculoides
CACACACATATATACATATGCATACAAACACATATATACATACACACATATGCATACATACATATATACATATATACGTGCATGCATGTATAGGCACACACACAGCCCCACACACAAGCACACAAACAAAAAGGGATGCAGTGTAAATAACGGACAGTCAAGACTTGAAAAGATTGCAAGACGCAAATGAAAATTTTAGGAAAATTAAAATAAGAAATAAATGGAAATTTTACGGGTGAGTGCGTTAAATTATAAGGCACAAAAAGAAAATGACTCCCCCAGGCACAACAGAATGCTTCAATACACGAACTCACATAAAGAATCTTGCAAACCAAATCCAA
>NW_026318608.1:0-144 GCF_001194135.2 Octopus bimaculoides
ACTTTCCAGAAGTTTATCATTTAAATATATATGAGCATGTCTAGATAAGCAAATATACGCATGAGTATACATACATAAAACAAAACATACAAATCTTTACATATACATACATACATACATACATACATACATACATACATACGT
>NW_026318608.1:332-498 GCF_001194135.2 Octopus bimaculoides
TACATACATACATACATACATACATACATATATACATACATACAAACAAAGAACAATACCCTGTTGTTGATGTTGAAATTCCAATGACGGAGACTTGGATCTAAGTTAGAAACCGACTCTTTCTCTGTTGGCAAGAAATCTTGAAATGAAACTGAATAATGACATA
>NW_026318609.1:0-237 GCF_001194135.2 Octopus bimaculoides
TCAAGAGAAGGATAAAAAGAGCAGATAGAGAGGAATAAAGACAAAAAGGACAGTAAAGATTGACTGTAAAGGTGAATCAAGACTAAAGTTGGAGTTGAAAAAAAAGGCACTTACCCAGGCAGTGGTCAAGCAAATAATGGTCGTTTTGTATTAAAAGAATTCTGAAGGGGCTTTATTTTTAGACTGGGGTCGAATCTATTCAACCATGTTTTAAGTCTTTAGCAACACCAATTACAA
>NW_026318610.1:0-4608 GCF_001194135.2 Octopus bimaculoides
TATATATATATATATATATATAGGAGAGTATCGTAGCTTGCTTGAAGCATTGTGTATTGTTTGTAAAACATAATGAATGGCACAACAGTGCGCTATAATAACAACAATGGATTATAATAACTATTATCATTTAATTATCCATAGTCTGATATAATAATATTTTGGAATACAAAAATTCCTTCTTCAGATATCGCTAGTAATTGTTTGAGTCACTGCTACAATTGGTTTTCCAATGGTTACTGAAATTTTTTTTTTTTATCTGGAAGCATCTCTGCAGTGGTCTCACGAAGTTCCTTCCGAAATTCCTCATGAGAAATGCGTGAGTGGCCATGTATCAAGCTCGTATGTGTTGGAACATCTGCAGCACTGCTTCTAAGTTATGTATTATATGTGCAGTTCCTTTTTTTTTTTCTTTTTTTTCTCTCTTTTTCTTTTAAATAATACATGAGCATGTTATCAAAAATGAACCTACATGCATCCAGATGTAGCTAAATAATACACTGAAGTCTGTTGTTAATTTGGGGGCCTAGTCTGTCTATGAGAATAGCTTCCTTGTAGACAACTACTGGCCCCTCTCTGAGAAGACACCTCGCAAACAAACGAGCAAGTGACAGCAATCAATGCACACTAACAAACTGTCCCATTCATGACACAGATTTATGTGTTGAGAGAAAAGTTGGGCACAAGAGGAATCAAATGCAGCATGCAAGAGAGAAGACTATGTTGGTTTGGACATGTGATGCGTATGAATGAAGACAGCTGTATAAAGAAATGCCAGTGTGGAAGAGAGGACCCAAGAAGACATGGGATGAAATTGTAAGAACTGATCTGAGGATGTTGGGGCTCACATACAAAATGACAATTGACTGAGATATCTGGCAATATGAGGTTCTAGAGAAGTGAAACTGAGTTCTAGAAGTACTGTTCCACCCACACATTACAATAAAAATTTTCACACTCCCTACCTCAACAAACCAAACTACATCTCTCCCAAACTATACCTCTTCATACACTATGATTATCCCCCATTCCCCAATCTTTTCTTCACTACTCTGATCACTGTATCCTTGCTCCTCACCCACTTTATGTACCCAGGTCCTCACCAGTCACAACATTCCCCACTCCCACTCTCTACTCGCACCTCTTGGCTATACCTGGCCACGTATATTATGACCTCCATACTTTGTGGATATACCCTGGCACCTGCCATTATTTACCTCTCTCTCCACTCTCTTGCACTCCCACTCTCTCTCTCTTTCCCTTGCTCTTCCCTCTGGCTGGGTAGCCATGTATCTCTACAGCAGCTCATCTGTTTCTGACCTCATTCTTGACCATTCTCTCTCCCTCCTCTTACTCTTACCTCTGGCTAGGTATCCATATATCTCATCTCCTCTTCAGCAGCATGCCTGTATCTGCCCTCATCTCTTTCTCTCTCTCCCCACTGTTGCTTTTCCCTCCAGCTAGGTAACCATCGATCTAATTTACAGCTGCACACCTGCTCCTGCACTCTTTCTTGTTAACTCTCTCTCTTTCTTTCTCTCCTACTTGTTCTTTCTCTCTGGCTGGGTAATCATCTACCTCTTCTACAGCAAAACACCTGTTTCTGTCTTTCTCACACTCTAACTATTCATCATCTGACACAAGATCACCTCCTCCAATGCCCCCTCCCCAAAGATTGCTTGTCTTGCAACATTACTTGGTGACCCTGCTGGTGCAGGTACCACTTAAAAAGCATCCTGGCCACACTATAAAGTAGCCAGTAAAAACCTTGCCAAACTGACCTCACCTGTTCTGGTGCCATGTAAAAAGCAATCAGCCCACTCTGCTGGGTGATTGGTGTCCGGAAGGGCATCCAGCCATAAAATCCCTTGCCAAAACAGACACAGAAGTATGGTGCAGGCTTCTGCCTGGCCAACTCCCGTCAGACCATCCAACCTATGCCAGCATGGAAGGAGGACATTAAATGATGATGCTGATGATGATATATACACACACACACATACATGTACATACATATGCACACACATACATACATACATATAAGGAGCATAGGGGCAGCTGCCTCTACACACTCCCAGCGATATCTGTGTATGTATGTATAAAAATTATCACATGTAAAATGCACTCGCATATTTAAGACATATAAACTAGGATTTGCACAAGAAATATACATACATAAATCAATAAAATAAATTAAAATAGAACATTTTTTAGTTGATATACAGTGGGATGTATCTCTTTGAGGGAAAAAAATTGCACCTAATTTATAAAGTACAAAACAGCGTGGTAAATATTATAACAAGAAAATTGAATAATGAAATTAATGAATAAATGTTATTAAATAATAATAATGATGTTGGGTACTAAAATAATGGATAAGGAGGCCTTGCAATGCCTTCAATACATACAATGACGATCAATTTCTGCACATGCATGTAAAATGTAAGCTAAAAAAAAAATTGGAAACTAAAATTTAAAAATTAAATTCAGTTGGCAAAAGTCTTGGATAAAATTTAGTATAGTCTGGTGGAAAAACTGGGATAGTCATTCAAAACTATCTACAATTGAGATAGCTTGTGAAAAGCCGAAGGTTTTTTTTTATTTTTTTTACTGTGTATGTTTGAATAGACAGGGATGTATTCACTAGAGGGGGAATACTGAGACCAAAGATTTGCTATCCATAGGAGATCATTTGGCATTTCATAACATATTTATTGGCATATCTTCAATGGCCAAAGAGCTCTATCTTCTGGTTTAGAGCATATTAGACACTGTCCAGTGAATACATTCACACTTGTCCTAAATAAGGTTATTTTTACAAATATTCTATAGAATTGATAGCCAGCACTGATTTTTGTTATGATGTTTCGTATCCAAGACATCAGATGTCAAACAATGAGATCAAAAATGAAAAATGCATAATGGGTGAGTATGCCATACTTCAGGAGTTTTTGCTCCTTCATCATCACCCATCCATGAACTCATTAATCATCCACAAACTCATTGCTTAAATAGCCACTGTATACAGCGGTGTAACTTTATTGGATCTACCAATTTTACATATTAAACACATTCCTGGAAGCTGGTACGTAAATATTAATGACTTGTAAGTATGTGGTATTTCATTGTGCAGCCATAATATACTACACAGTATATTAAACATCTTTATAAATCAACATTACGTTCTACTGCGTTAGCAGATTGTGACTGTATTCAGTTTGTTATCCTTCACTCTCTCTTCCTAACCTCTTACTGTGTTTTCCCTTTTATTACCACAGAGTACTCCAAGCTTATTACCGTGCACAGAGGAGTGCAGATGATCGCAATGCTGCACGAACAACAATGCGCCTCTTACAGAGTATTATTCGGCTTTCTCAAGGTAAATTATGTATGGCTTGTGTGCCAAGTTTCTGTTGATGTTTTCTTCCTTTAGTGTGTGTGTGTGTACCCTGACCTTCACAGTCCTTTTTCTTATTCCTTCCTTCTACAGGCTGTTCTTCAGTATGTGTATGTGCATCCAAATTTCTATACACCCCTTTCTTCATTATATATATATGTATATATATATATATATATATAAGAATAGGAAGGGTTTACATTACTGATGATCTGAACCAATAGGCACGCTGTGTAAGTGCTGTAATTGGTAATCTGTTAGGATCCAGGTTCACAACGAAGGCTGGAGCTAGGAATCTGTAGCAGGCTGCTGAGTCAGCAGGTATAAATTAAAAGAAAAGGGAAACAAAACCAAGGCTGGGCAAGCTTATCAGATCATTTTGAATATTTTAATTAAAGTAAAGTAAAGGTGAATGAAAGTAAGGAAAAGTAGAAGTAATGTCTTACAGCTGTTTCTGGGTATTCTTTCATCAGAGACGAGGTGTGTGTGCAGGAAAGTTCTAGACAGAAAATTTAAAGTAGATAGAAGTATAAAGTTCATAGTTCATTTTGTTCCAGAGGGTATGGGGGTTTATTAATATTTCCCAGTGTATGGGGATGTTAATCAACATATTGAAACCATTATTGATCCAATACCTGGGATAACCCAGAAACAGCTATAAGACATTATTTACTTCTACTTCTTACTTTCATTCACCTTTACTTTAATTAAAATATTCAAAATGATCTGAGAAGTTTGTTCTGCCTTGGTTTTCCTTTCCTTTTCCTTTTATATATATATATATATATATATATATATATATATATATATATATATATAGATAGATATACAGGGTGTGATGGACAAATTTTCACACAACATAGTAGGGTCAGTTGGGCACCACCTGCAAGAAAAACAGCTCTATGACTCAATTCACTCTGCCAGAAGTTTGGAAATGACATGCTGTACTGCTTGGCATTTGCACTGGAAGCTTCAGTATGAACAGATGGTGAACTCAGAACAACAGCATTGGCTTGCTGTGTCCCCAAAACTTGTACCAAGAGTGATAAAAATTAAACATCCAGTCAACATCATGATATTTGAAGTGATCATTAGTGATGGCAACATTATGCCTCCATTCATTTTCCCACACAGCCTCAAACTCAACACAGAGGCCTACATCAAGTGCCTGGAAGAGGTAGTGCTGCCCTGGGTCATGAGGGTAGCTGCTG
>NW_026318610.1:4618-5087 GCF_001194135.2 Octopus bimaculoides
AGTGCTGCCCTGGGTCATGAGGGTAGCTGCTGGATGACCCTGTGTCTGGCAACAGGACTCTGCACCATGCCACACAAGCAGGAGAACCTGGTTATGGCTGTCAGACAGTTTCTGTGACCAAATCACCCCTAACTCTCTAGACTGCAACCCCCTTGATCATTATGTGTGGGGTACAGTTGAGCAAGAGACCAACAAAACTCCTTGTAACACCAAAGATGAACTGAAAGCAAGGATTATGGCAACATTCACCAACCTAAAGAAGGAGACGATCCAGAAGAGTTTCAGGAGATTCGAAAGTCATCAGGAGGCCATAGTTGAAACTAATGGCAATTTTATTGAATAAATTTACTCCTTAGTATTTCAAGATATTTTTATGTAATTTTGGTAAATATATGTTAAAATGAGATGTGTGTGTTATTTTCATTTTTGCCTAATTTAGACAACAATATATTAACTGCACCCTATATAT
>NW_026318610.1:8375-12508 GCF_001194135.2 Octopus bimaculoides
TGACAATATAAAGCTATCTTCAGCCGCAAATGTATTCTCTCCCAAGAATTATATCACATAGGCGTTAAAGGAGGAAGAAAGATGAGATATAAGAGGTGAGGTTCCGTTTGGTATTTTGCATTGTACTATACCTCGTAGAATTCTTAATTTGATATATTTATACATAATTTTCTCGGTACTCCGGAACCATGCCACAATTCAGTGTGTACCGAGAAAATTATGTATAAATATATCAAATTAAGAATTCTACGAGGTATAGTACAATGCAAAATACCAAACGGAACCTCACCTCTTATATCTCATCTTTCTTCCTCCTTTAACGCCTATGTGATATAATTCTTGGGAGAGAATACATTTGCGGCTGAAGATAGCTTTATATTGTCAATTATACACTGATGTAACTACTATAAAGCTTGAAACACGTGTACCGCAGAATCCTTTGTGTTTTTGTTTTTATTTTTGCATTTACAATATATTTATATATATATATATGGATGGGTGGATTTATTTATTTATTTATTTTATTTACCCGCTTTTTTTTCAGTATGTGTATGTATCAGTATGTGCATGTCTGCACTTCCACATATTCTCACATTTTTAAAGAAATGCTCTGCCTATCTGCTTAAATTAATTTTGAAAATATTAAAGGATTTAGAGGGAATTAGTTTAATAATTAATGAACAAGTTAAATTAGTAGACTCACTCAAAACAGTCTTTGAAATTAAAATACTGGTGTACATAACATTTGTGTATGTACAAGCATGGCATGGGACTAGCTGTAGTATTTTTGTTTCAGAGAATCTTGTCAGAGATTTTTTTTGTGTTAAAAAAAAAGCTGGGTTACACTCATAATGCAAGACATAGTGTTTTGACCTGAATTAATTTGCTCAGTGACAAACACATTGGAGATTCTGAGCTAAGCCATAAATGCTTGTTCTGATATAGAAATAGGTAAACAAAGGCATTTTCTGATTTATCTGAACATTAGCCTGGCTAGAATTAAGTTGAAGCAAATTAAAATATTGGTTTGAATAACATATTGCATATACAAATGTGGAACAGGATTATCTGTGATGTTTTGTCTCATAGAATCATCTCAAAAAGATTTATGTTTATATCAGAACAACCAGAGTATTCATAACTGAAGAGACCAAATCAGGTTGAAACATTGTCTAGTGAGTGACTGGCATTCTGAATAAAATCCTGTGTTTTTAACACACAGGTCTCTTGTAGCCAGAGTCATTGCACTTTATATATATATATATATATATATATATATATTGAAGATGAAAGGAAAGGTCTATAGGAGTTGCATGAGAACTGCAGTGCTGTATGGGAGTGAGACATGGTGTTTGAGAGAGAGAGAGATGGCAGTTTTGAGGACTGGGAGAGCAATGGTGAGAGAAATGTGTGGCATGAGGCTGTTCGATAAGAGGAATGAGGACTTGATGGGGATGCTGGGATTGGAGGAATGGCTGGCAAGGGTGAATGGAGTGCGGTGGTACGGGCATGTATTGAGGAGGGATGAGGAGCATGTTCTGAAGAGGGTGCTAGAGTTTGAGGTAAATGGACAGCGAAAGCAAGGTAGACCAAGGAAAGTGTGGAGGGGACAGGTGGAGGAGGAGACTGGGAGGGTTGGCTTGAGGAGGGAGGACGCCCCAAACCAGGCAAGATGGTGTGAGGGCAGTTGCTATGGCATTGAGGTAGATCCAGCCACCCCCATTAATGAGGACAAAACCCGGATTTAAAATGATGGATGATGATGATATATATGCATTACCGAGCTGGCAGAATCGTTACCATGCCGGGCAAAATGTTTAGTTGCATTTCATGTCTTTACATTCTAAGTTCAAATTCTACCAAGGTCAAATCATCCAACCCATGCCAGCATGGAAAGCAGATGTTAAATGATGCTGTTGATGTATGTATGCATGCACACACTCACAAATAACCACAATCATTATAAAATAATGCTCAACTGAAGCTGTTATTCACTCACACATACTCAGAAGTTATTAGTTATTCACAGACAATTACAAGTGCATGAAAACTATTCTTTATCTCCCTATATTTGAATCAGTTATGTCACACACACACACACACACACACACACACACACACACATGCACTCTACACACTTTAACTAACTGGTTATCAAATTTATGAAACTAACACCAGTTTTTGTTAAAATGTAACAGTTGGTTTGTGTTGCACTATAAGAAACAGTTTTGTAATAATGTAACTTTTGTTTATATTACAATATAGCTGTTTGACTGTTACACTAGCTATTTGGTTGTTACACTTACTATTTCACTGTGTTACAATGTAATTATTTGGTTATGTTACAATGTAATTTTTCAGCTCATGCCCGCCTCATGCTTCGAGATGTTGTCACAGTTCAAGATGCTGTTGTTGCTGTTGTTCTCATGGAATCAACAATGGAGGTAGATTCCTGTTTTTGTTATTAAAATTTTGATGTCACTTTTAGAATAACATTTTTGGAACTATTTGATATTATATCTGAGGTTGTCATTTTGGGAGAGAGTTTGATGATTTCAATCTCGATGTAATTGTTTTAGTTGGGTTTTATGTTATAACTGCGACTGATGTTTTGGTAGAATTTAAACCAGGGAAATTGATGAATACAGCAGCTATGAATGATAAACAGCTTGCTAGTTTAAAGAAGGAACCCATGTAATATCAAAAGAAGAGAGACCAAGAGATAAACACCATCACTGGGCCACCACTACTGGTGGTGGTGTTTGTCAAACATATAGTCTTCACACATCCTATGAATATATGGTCTTCATAGGATTTATCTGATGCCTAGTTTAACTTAACTACCTAGTATTATTAGGGATTCCACTTTAGCAAAATTTTGGATCAGTTTGCTGGTTTGATGATACCTTCCTCTTTTTTTCTTTTCCAGTCTTGGAGACCTTGTAAAGGATTCTGAGCAGGATTCTTCCCTCTTCACAACTTGCCTGTATGTGTTTGTTTGTGTGTGTGCATGTTTTTTAGCTATGGCATTACACTGCATCCAGTGGTAAGGCTTCAGTTCGAGAATCACAAGAAAGTGGAGTTACCTCTTAATTACCATGACTCCCAGGCCTGTTCTATCCTGGATTTGTAGTGCCTATCAGGGTTCCATCTGTCGATTAAATAGATCCTGTTATTTTTGACAAAGCTGTGGGAAAGGCAGCTCTTCTAGAAGAAAGATACACTGACATAAAACTACCAGTCTGCAATGCTTGTCATTAGAACTTACTATAGTGAGCAAGTGAGTGACAAAAGTGTTGTCCATATTTATACATGCATATACGTTTGTATGTATATATCAAACAAACATATTGAATGTAGCTTTCAGTTATGACTGTACATACTCTGTTAACAATCATCATCATCTTACATCCATTTTCCATGCTGGCATGGGTTAGAAATACACGAGTTTTGTTTTATATTTGTAAAGGGAGCTGCCTTACTGGGAGGTGTCAATGCCCTTCATGCTGCTTTCCCTGACAATCCAGAAGAGGAACATAAAATCCAAGGTAAGAATCAGAATTTTTCTTTCCTTCATTTGTTTCCGTTCCATGTCCATTTGGAATTTTTTGTTTTGTTTTTCATTGTCACCTACAAGGGGGTGCTGAAAAGATCATGGCTTTAGGTAAAAGAAAATACAGGAGGATGAGTTGATTATGATTTCATTTCACATATTCTCCTCTCAGATTCACACATTTGTTGATGTGGTCCTTCAGTTTTTCTAAGCCTTGTAAAAGAACTCAGAAGTTTGGGCCTCCAACTTTAAACACAAAGAAACAGGAAAGAAGAGACATCAGAAAGGAAAAAATGTGGGAGGTAAAGCAGTAGAAGATGGAGGAGGTGATGGGTTACTGATTCCTGAGCAAATGGTGTATTCAGCTGCACCCTGTGGTTATGACTACGAGGGTTTTGCTGTGGAGGATGGCCAGCAACATTTGCTGCAGCAGCCACTCCACCTTGCCGGGCTCATTTCTCTGGCGAGCTGCCATTATCAATATTTTGTGGAAGAAATTGATACTACAAGGTCCTAGAACACTCGACATCTTGACAGCAACTGGCACAAACTGACAACAGCTGGCCAGGTCCCTATTATA
>NW_026318610.1:13410-16884 GCF_001194135.2 Octopus bimaculoides
TGTTGCTACACAATTTTGCCAGAATTCTATCAGGTTAGGCAGAAGATGTTGATGCACCATTTTGCATTATGTTCAAAGTAGCTTCTGGAATGTGGTGAATTGCTGCAGTCTGTTGCTGTCATTTTAAACTGGCTGCTTTCTTTCCCCAGCAAACTCTCTTCTTTGGAGGCATAATCTATGTATATATTAAACAGAACAACAAAAGTTATAATAGATGGCAGGGTCGGTACTTTTCACATATCTGTAATTTTTCAGATTAACACCCGCACGATTACCCAACCCTAACCCTAAAACCCTAAACCTAACCGTAACACTAACCCTAACCCTAAAACCTGAACCCTAACACCCTAGTGAAAATTGTGGTATATTTACCAAACATTGACGAACATGAGTTATATTGTTGTCAATGATTGTGTGTACAGGTAGAAGGTAAGAAATATAAAAGTAAATGGAATTTTAAAATGTTTACATCAATGGAATTTTTTCGATGTGAACTTTCCAGTGCAGTAATTACATGCTCAATATATAATATAGAGAGTAAGAGTAAAAGAGGGGGAAAGAGAGAGAGAGAGGGGCATAAACCCTAACACTAACACCCTAGTGAAAATCGTGGTATATTTACCAAACATTGACGAACATGAGTTATATTGTAGTGAATGTTTTGTGAGAGAGAAGAGGGGGGGGGAATAGAGATGGTAGCAATGAAAAGAGAGAACGGAAGACAGTTATAAAATAGCAATGCGTGCAGTGTTTATATAAAAAACACAGAAACTAAATCTTATATCTATAATGTTGAATTGTGTATGTGTTTATGTGTATGTTAGGGTTAGGGTTAGATCACGTATGTGTGGTCGTGTGTGTTTTTACGTTTCTATGTTATGAAAAATATGTTAGAGGTAGAGGAAAAGTATTATATTAGAGAGAGGAAGAAGTAAGAGTGTAAAATGTAACCAAGTTAATCTATGACTTTGTATGTATCACTTTCTCTCTCTCTCCCTCTCCCTCTTTTACTCTTACTCCCTATAACAACGCCAGTACAGGTAGAAGGGAAGGAATATAAATGTTACTAGAAACGACAACCAAATCTCCCTTAAATCACACAAAGTAAACGGAATTTTAAAAATCTAATTACTGCACTGGAAAGTTCACATCAAGAAAATTCCATTGATGTAAAAAAATTTTCGAAAAAGTGGAAAATGTGGATTTCTATAAACTTTCAAAAAGGCTTCACACAGACACACAACTTCAGCTTTATATATTGAGATATATATAATCAGGTAAACTACAAGGAATCTTGTGTAACTCTGCTTCAGCAAGACTTAAAAAGATAGAAAAGAATGAAAGGGGTACAGTGAACTTGCTGTGAGGACTACTATATCCAACATTTCAGATGCAACCCTTCCTCAGGAGGTAGAGGAAAAGAGATGTTGAAGAAAGACAGAGTTTTACTTCCTCTCAGCTTGAAAAACTGGCTGCAACTCGTAATGGACACAGTAACACAAGCTGCTAACATGAATCAGAAGTTATAGGAGAGGGCATGCAGAAAGGAGGAGGATTAAAAAGGGTAAAAAAAGAATGAAGAGGAGGTGAAAGGATGAAAGGAAAAATGTTCATTCATACCAGTTGGGGACATAGTGTCAAGATTAAATATGAGGCATTGCTCCTTTCGTTTCCTTGAGAAGTGGGGTCCATGGTGCAAGGCCATGCCATACACTGATAAATCTGCAAATGATTCAGTGTTGAAGTGGGTGGCAACAAATTAACCTGACATGCGTAGCATTATGCTTCTAATGTATTCACGAAAGCGATTTCCAAGACATCACCCTATTTCTCCAATGTAAAGAGCACCACAGAGTTTGCATATGATGCAATATATGAGATTCGCCAAAATGCAACAGAAGTGGTATGTTATGTGATACTGCCTCTTGGGCCCTTTGATGATCGTAGTATTGTTGATGTGGGGGGAGGGTGTTACCTCGTCAGCGAGAACATTTACAAGTTCCTGATGGAGGATACCCTCGATTCAGAAAAAAACTGTTGCAGCATTTTGCAATGTGATTCGAAATCTGAATCGATGCTGCAGAGTCGTCAAAGGCAAAGAAACAGAGAAAGGTATGGCAGATTTAATGTGTTTGGGGTGAAGGGAAGAGTTTTGGAGGTAGGAGTGGGAGTCGGTAGGTTTATAGTAGACAGAGGTGGAGAGGTGGGTATTGTGTATTTTGACGGAGATGCCCAGAAAGCAAACAGAAGTATCAGATACTAGCAGTATAGCCCGGCTTTACCCAGGATTAAGTTAGGATTATTAAGCTAATCAAGTTCTTTATTTCAAACCAAACTAAGTAATATCGACATCAAATTTGGGCGAAATCCGTTGAAATTGGTAAACTTTTGGCTGAAAATGAGTTGCAGACAACTTGATTGGGTTAGGAATCGGTTTATTGATTTAAAAAAGTTTTTTTTTCGTTTTTGGAGAACTTAAAGCATACAAAGATCCCATGAGTCCTAAGTAATGCTGGCATCAAGTTTGAACAAAATACATCAAAATTGGTAAAAGTTATGGTTGAAAATAGGGTGTAGTCAATTTTATTGGGAAATCCTATAAGGAATTGGTTTATCGATTTTTTTTTTTTTATCGTGATTAAATGGAAAACCCCATAAGGAATCAGTTTATTGATTTTTCACCCCAAATAGGACTTAACCGAACACAATATTGCTGATTCAAAAACATTTATATTTATACTTTAAAGTTGGTTTTCACACCCAGCCCAGTTCTGCAGAATCACTGTCGCGACGGGAGCGCATGGGTTGGGAATTTGAGCGGCAGAGGTGATCAGGTTGCACATGCCAGCTCTTTGAAAACACCATCCCCATCATCTAACCCCCCTTTGCCCATGGGTTGGGAACCCTTCCAGCAAAGAAAATAGAATGCCCAAAAGGGCTCCCAATTCTCTGTGTCAGAAGTGGTTATGTTCAGATCACAACTAAGTCTTAAGTATATATATATATACATATATATAAAAGATAAACAAGAGTGAAAAAACTAGAGAAGGCTTGTGTTATATGGTTAAAGTATATATTTATATCGTTATGTTAGAAAAATGTTATAAAATTTTGAGTATAGAAACATTGTTTTTGGAGAAATAACTGGTTTCGTATTTTCTTTTCAAATTTCTCTACCTGTATTGTAAAATATGGGGTTATAGATAGGGAGAGGTAATCAGGGTTTTTTTCCGGTATAAGGGAGATAATTAAAAATGTTTGGGGGTATGATAGATTTTGATTAATTTAACATGATTTGGTTTAGAAGGAATAGAATGTTACAAGTGATTAGGTTTTGCTTTATAGTTTTTTTCAATGAGGTGAGTTTCTTTATTTAAAAGTGTTAGCAATGGTTGAGCTTTGGCTTATATTTTTCAATGAAGCCGGTTTCCTTATTTAATCTAATTTGTGTTGGTGTTCCAATGGCACATTGAT
>NW_026318611.1:0-385 GCF_001194135.2 Octopus bimaculoides
TCGTCACCATTTCTCCTTTTTGAGTTCGCACGGTCGTCCCTTACATATGGGTACAAGACGTCACCAACAGTAAACAACATGAAATACGAAAACGAAAGAGTTAAATACGCAAATAATGAGAGAGAAAACTGGAAAACAAAACAAAGAATACAAAGAACGAACCTTCTTCAGTTGTCGGCTGTTTATCTACTCCCCATTTCGATATATATATATGTAAGAGACGACCGTGCGAACTCATAAAAGGAGAAATGGTGACGAATGGAAAAACAGAGGACTCCTTTTATTTAAACGTGTCACACGGTCGAACATACAAATATATATCAAAGGATGATATTCGTGATATGTTATGCGACGATAACATAGATGACCAGTAATGAAAGACCAC
>NW_026318612.1:0-425 GCF_001194135.2 Octopus bimaculoides
ATAGATAGATAGATAGATAGATAGATAGATAGATAGACAGACAGGCAGAATGACAGACATACAGACAGACAGGCAGAATAACAGACAGACAGACCAACAGGCAGATAGACAGATAGATAGATAGATAGATAGATAGATAGATAGATAGATAGATAGATTGATTGATAAACATGACTTGGATTAGACGCGTGCCGTTCAATCACATGATAATATAATATATGATTATATATGATTATATATAAATATATATGCATACATACACGTATATTTCTATATGCATGCACATATGGGCACAGGACACCACGGAACATAAACAACATGAAATACGAAATACGAAGATAGGGAAGAAGAACGTCCATTTGCAAACAACGAATGAAATAAATGGAAAAACAAGTAGCATGAAAACAACGACCCTTCATCAGTTG
>NW_026318613.1:0-282 GCF_001194135.2 Octopus bimaculoides
AAAAAAAAAAAAAGAGCCTTTGGTCCTTTTAGATATTTTATTCTCTGATAACATCCTTGTTGGCAGTGCTATTGGGACTGAACTTGGAGCCATGTGATGGAAAAGCAAATTTCTTACTACACAATCATTCTTGCACCTATATATCATCATCATCATCATCATCATTTAGCATCCATGTGACTGGAACTGGTAAACTGGGGAGCTGCACCAAGTTCCAATCTGATTTGGCATGGTTTCTATGGTTTCATGCCCTTATATATATATATATATATATATATATAT
>NW_026318614.1:0-352 GCF_001194135.2 Octopus bimaculoides
AAGGTGTTTTTTACGTGCCATATAAAACTATATGAAATGAAATAAGTGTTACAGTGTGTGTGTGTGTGTGTGTGCGTGCAGTGTTGTTAGTGTGGTGGTGAGGTCAATCTAAGCCGGTCTCAGGGGTCTGTGAAAATCATTAGCAATTAACACAACCACCCTCTCCTCTAAACTAAACCACAAAACAAATAATATGAATAAAATAAAAGCATAAATATAATACAATAAAATAAAAATTTGTGTTTTTGCTAAAGCAATTATTTCGTTCGACTCCATTAAGAAGCAATTGTTGTAATTAGCAATTAATTGTTGTTGTTTCTGTGCTCCTTTGATCAACATGGATACAACATCA
>NW_026318615.1:0-204 GCF_001194135.2 Octopus bimaculoides
AAGAAACCCAGCTGTTTCTTGCAATACATATCAATACATACATCTAAAGCCAAATATTTTCAGGGAGCCTTAAAATGCTATTGTAGATCACCAATTCACGATTTTGTTACGTGGCCCCCTCCCCAAAAAATTTGATTGGGACTCTCAGGGGCCATAATGGATCCCAGTTGAGAACCACTAGTCTAAACAAAGAATAGGGGTCTC
>NW_026318616.1:0-400 GCF_001194135.2 Octopus bimaculoides
AGTGGATTTGGTAGATGGAAACTGAAAGAAGCCTGTCATATATATATATACATCTGTGGTGTGTGTGTCATTGTGTCTGTCCCCTGCCACCACTTAACAACTGGTGTTAGTTTGTTTACATTCCCTGTAACTGAGCAGTTTGGTAAAGGAGCACCAGGTTTTTCAAAAAGTAAGGTAAATTTAATTACCATCTCACTTCCATTCAATAAAAGAAAAAAAAATTATGAGGCCTTGTCAGTTATTATATCAAGGGTCTCATAGTATCCCCTGTATCAATCAACGAATGACAAAAAGGGGAAGTTATGTAATCACTTTCATTACCCTACAACATTTTCTGCTGTAAGAATCTATTGCAGTCAGTTGAATGCTCAGCTGACATCTTATGTCCTCTTCAGAGCCA
>NW_026318617.1:0-251 GCF_001194135.2 Octopus bimaculoides
CTTGCTGCTTCATTTCGTTCGCAAGAGCGACCGTAGGATCGTACGTTCGTGCGAAAGAAATAACGAACGAACGTACGTACATAAGCACGTACGAACGCACGATCGATCGAACGAACGTAGGAACGTACGTCCGAATGCACAAAAGAACAATCGAACGATCCAACAAACGAAAGTACGTTCAAACGAACCCACGTATATACGTACGTACGTACGTACGTACGAATGCACACACGAACGATACAACGAACGTA
>NW_026318618.1:0-500 GCF_001194135.2 Octopus bimaculoides
TGTGTGTGTGTGTGTGTGTGTGTATGTGTGTGTGTACGTGTGTGTGTGTGAATGTATGTATATACGTGTATTAGGCTTCAATTCAAGCATATATATTAGAGTTAACCACAAGTAAACTTCTCAAAATTGTAGTATGTAAACGCTAATTGGAAATACACACCCAAAGAATTCCTGCCAAAAGTGTCTGGCTGAGTAGCGTCACCTGTTTTATTTGTTTAATAACAAATGTCGAAGAAACTTTGTAGCTATTTAATGGGAGTCCAAGTCGTAAATTTGATTAGTCTTTGAGAAGACTATTTCACAGTATTCCCCAAATCGGATATATTGTATAGAGGAAAAAATTTCAATAAATGTCAATCAACTGAACACATGAAGATTGCCTTTCAGGAAATATCTAGTGGATCCATTTCATCTTTCGAATCCGATAATTGGCATATGAAGTTATGCACTATTCGACCAGACTATAATTTCAGATGTGGTTCCAATTTTTCAGACATTTT
>NW_026318619.1:0-757 GCF_001194135.2 Octopus bimaculoides
GTGTACATATACATCTATATGTATACATATACATCTCTCTCTCTCTTTTTATATATATATATACATCTACATATATATATACATGTATATATATATATATATATATATATATATATATATATATATATATATATATATACACATGTATATGTATACATTTGTGCAGATGGGGGAGATATTATGTTGCTGTTGGCTCGAACTATGCAAAAAGTTAAAAATTTGTTTTGACTAAAACACAACCGGGACCCTAAGTATGGCATGTGTAAAATTTGAATGAAATTGGTTTTGTAGTTCTCGAGTTTTAGGGATTCACACAGACAAACACACAGACACACAGACAGACATTCTCATTTTTATATATATATAGATATGTATATACAGAGAGAGAGAGAGAGAGAGAGAGAGAGAGAAATGACTGGCAGAACATATATGGCAAGGCACATATATACTGTTAGACGAGAGAAACGACTGGCAGAACTTAATATATTCCTTCAGAAACAAAAATACTTCAACAGATTAATTCAACATGCCATAACAAAAGCAAAGGAGATCCCAATCTCTACCTTATGGAGAAATACTCAGACTAGGTGTAAAAATAAAAATACAAATACAAGTATTTCATTTGTAATCAAGCTCAATCCTAGAAACCACAACATCCTCCACTCAGCCAAATGATGCCTCCCAATTCTACACCAATCCCCCAATCTCCAACAAACAATTAAGAAATCACAAATTATCAACAGTCGAAGACAACTAT
>NW_026318620.1:0-699 GCF_001194135.2 Octopus bimaculoides
ATATATATATATACATGTGTTTGGGAGCGGTGGATCATGATAATCATGGGTGATATGCCTGGGGAAATTTATACTAGCAACATCCCTAAAAATAAATTACAATATCTAATAATGGCTACCACATCCACACCCAGCAGCCACTAAATGGCTTTAAAACTCACACATCAACACCAAGCAAATGGATTATATGATCAAGTCGTGCTGAAGTCGATGGACATTTCCTGACATGCGCAATAAACATTATTTTGATGGAAATGAGCCGAAACGTTTCTGTTTTCGTTGTGTGTTCTGTTCCATGTTATATGCTAAATGTTTCCTGGAAAACTTCCTGTCTTGTTGTTCACAGCCGGCACACAACAAATATTCTCAAGTAAAACTCTATAGATTTTTCGCATAGAATACGGACTAAAATACTAACAAATAGAAAGTTTATATTTTACGTTTGCGAAATATTATCATGCATGGAAAGACTGGAATATTTAAATGTATCATTTGTGGAGATTAGCAGAATCAGTTGAACGCTGATCGTGATACCTTGTAGCAATTCCTTGCTTTCTTTTCTGTACATTCCGAGTTCAAATCCTATTGTAGTCAATATAGCTTTCATCATTGTGATGTCTGTACAAACATATTATACACACACACACATATATATATATATATATATACATATTCATATGTGTGTGCATGTATACATAT
>NW_026318621.1:0-917 GCF_001194135.2 Octopus bimaculoides
GAGCACTGCTGTGAAATAAGCGTGTAGGATCGAAATGTATTCCTCACGTGCCCATTTATGCCGTTTTGTTTTTGTTTGCGGGATATGAGGAACAACATCCGGCCCTTTATTTTGACGGTCATCGTTTTCGTTGGGTACCGGTTCGTTCATTTCTGTTGTCAGATTGTTTTGCACGTTCAGATCTTCGTACTTTTTTGCGTAACAAGCTTACAGTACGCATTTCTCGGTTGTTATTCTTGGGTGGAATAATACCGGTGTTATTTAATCTGCTTGTAATTTTTTTGTACATGGTGTTTTTGGGTTCGGAGATGGTCTGATTTTGATGTAACACGTGTGTTTACGATCGCTGTGGAGGTAGTGGAGGTATCAAGTTAAAATACATCATTATATTTGGAAAAATAGAAATAAATTTCAATGAGTATTACTTACTCGGATATAATCCAACCCTTTATCAGCTATTTTTTGCCTCCATGCGATGTCTTTATTTCCGATGTTTGTGGATAAATTTTGGAGCAGTGATTTATCGTTCTCACATGATAAACATCCCCGGTGTAGTCTCTTATTATTATTATTATTATTATTATTATTATTATTATTATTATTATTATTATTATTATTATTATTATTATTATTATTATTATCATTATTATTATTATTAGCATTATTATTATTGTTCAGTAGTTTTACTTTTTATAACGTGCTTTCACTTCACTACCGAGCGCAGCTCTGTGTGCCTTGGGTATGTGATGGGGATTGCTGTGATGCTCTTATGGTTACTGTATTGAAAGTGTTTTGCGTAGGATGTGTGCAGTTCCCAGTACTGCACTTTTCTGTATGTTATATATATTTGTAAGTCCTGGTGTTTTATTATGTATTTGTCTGAATATTTTTTATTATACCTAAGACACCTACTATGA
>NW_026318622.1:0-444 GCF_001194135.2 Octopus bimaculoides
TTTAGAGTCAGGGTTAGGGTTTTAGGGTTAGGGTTAGGGTTTAGGGTTAGGATTAGGGTTAGTGTTACAGTTACGGTGTTAGGTTTAGGTTTAGGGTTTTAGGGTTAGGGCTGGGTAATCATGCGGGTGTTAATCTGAAAAATTATAGAAATGTGAAAATTACCGACCCTACCATCTATTATAACGTTTGTTGTTCTGTTTAATATATACATAGATTATGCCTCCAAAGAAGAGAGTTTGCTGGGGAAAGAAAGCAACCAGTTTAAGATAACAGCAACAAACTGCAGCAATTCACCACATTCCAGAAGCTACTTTGAACATAATGCAAAATGGTGCATCAACATCTTCTGCCTAATCTGATAGAATTCTGGCAAAACTGTGTAACAACAGATCGCCTCCTGCTAAAAGGGATTACCCTGCTATGTATAATCAGGGCAGCGCAAA
>NW_026318623.1:0-343 GCF_001194135.2 Octopus bimaculoides
GAAGAAGAGGAGGAGGAAGAAGAAGAAGAGGAGGAGGAGGAGGAGGAGGAAGAGGATGAGGAAGAAGAAGAGGAGGAGGAAGAAGAAGAAGAAGAAGAAGAAGAAGAAGAAGGGGAGGAGGTGTTAGCAGTGATGATATTGATTGTGATGCGGCAGCGGTTGTGGTGACGTGAGGATGATACTGGTAGCATAAGGATGAAAGTCAATGGCCAACATTATTTTAATGGTGGTGATAATGATGGTGATGGCGCTGATGATCGAATAGATTGTTGTGAGATTGGGGAAGAGAAAAGTTAATTGAATAATGATTGTGGTGGTTGTGGTGGTGGTGGTGGTGGTGGTG
>NW_026318624.1:0-438 GCF_001194135.2 Octopus bimaculoides
CTTTGGGCAAGTGTCTTCTGCTATAGCCTCGGGCCGACCAAAGCCTTGTATATACATTTGTGTGTCTGTGTTTGTCTCCACACCATCGCTTGACGTCTTGTGGTCGATCTGTTCGACAAAAGTTGCTACTCCTGCAATTAAAGAATAAAAGAATATATATCATATATATGTATATGATGGTTCTATGGTAAGAAGCATGTTTCTCAAGTACATGGCTCTAAATTCATGAACGTACACAAACAAATATTCGCATAAGGCATCATGATTCACATTTACTTGTACTTATGTAAGCAAATACCTATGTATAGAAGTATATTTCCACATATGCAAACAAAATACACGCATGCCCATGGAAATACACATACCTGAAAACACTGGCCAAAAGAACCTTTTCTGTGGAGATTTCTCTATATGTTCCCCTATGTCTCTATACTTGGG
>NW_026318625.1:0-359 GCF_001194135.2 Octopus bimaculoides
AGCATGGAAAGCGGACGTTAAACGACGATGATGATGATGATGATACGTACCTAGAGTGCCTATTTCTTCTGCGAGGGTTGTTTTCAATTCAGAAACCTGAGCATATTTGGCAGCAATCTGCTGTTTTAGATCTTCAAACTTTGGTCTTATCCCCAAGTTGTATTCAGCCAAGCTTTTGTTGCTGGCGAGCATCACATCTCGTTCTTGCTGGATGTTCTTCACCTTGGAAAAAAATCAAAAGATAAATGAATAAATAAATAAAATGATAAGATGACAACGTTTCCCTAAAAGAAACGGAAAATTTTCAAAATACAAAGACCTGGAAATAGAATTAACTCGAATGTGGAATCTAAAAACAG
>NW_026318626.1:0-210 GCF_001194135.2 Octopus bimaculoides
ATCCACTCACAAGGCTTTGGTCGACTCGAGGCTATAGTAGAAAACACTTGGCCAAGGTGCCACGCAATGGGATTGAACCCGGAAACACATTGCTGGGAAGCAAGCTTCTTACAACATAGCCACTCCTGCGGCTATTGTTTACATTTTAAAAAGTAAACTTTCCGCTATAATCTCTCACTGGAGAAAGGTAGGCGAATCTTGATGATATGT
>NW_026318627.1:0-821 GCF_001194135.2 Octopus bimaculoides
TTCGTTCGTTCATTCTTTTGTTCGTTAGTTCATTCGATCGTTCGTTCGTACGTACGTCCGTTCCTCCTTTCTTTCGTTCGTTCTTACGTACGTACGTTAATTCGTTCGTTTGTTCATTCGTTCATTCGTACGTACGTACGTTCGTTCTTTCGTTCGTACGTACTTACGTTCGTTAGTTTGTTCCTTCATTCGTTCGTTCGTTCTTTTGTTCGTTCGTTCGTACGTACGTGAGTTCGCTCGTTTGTTCGTTAGATTGTCTCGTATATACGTTCGCAGGAAATATCGATCGAACGTACGTACATCCGAACGAAGGAAGGATCGAAAGATCGAACGAATGAACGAACAAACGAATCAACGTTTGTGCGTAAGTACATCCAGACGCAGTAACGTACGTACGTACGAACGAAGGAAAGAACAAACAAACGTACGTACGTACGTTTGTTCGTTCATTCGTTTCGCTCGTTCATTCGTTCGTTCGTTCTTACGTACGAAAGTTCGTTCTTTCGTTCGTTCGTTATTTCGTATTTTCGTTCGTTCGTTCGTTATTTCGTTCTTTCGTTCGTTCGTTCGAACAAACTACCGACCGAACGGAAGTACGTACGAACAACGTAGTACGTATATAAGAATGAACGAACGAAAGAACGAACGAAAGTACGTACGAACGAACTAACGAACGAACGAATGAACGAAGGAACGTACGTACGTACGAACGAAGGAACGAACGAACGAACAAACTAATGAAGGAACGAACGAACGGCCGACCGAACGAACAAATGAACGAACGAACATCCTTTCGTACGTACGTAGGTACTAACTTACAT
>NW_026318627.1:3493-4301 GCF_001194135.2 Octopus bimaculoides
AACGAATAAACGAATGTACGAACGAATGTATATATGAACGAACGATCTAACGAACGATCGAACGAAAGAATGATCGAACGAGCGTACGAACGAACGAAATAACGAAATAACGAACGAAAGAATGAACGAACGAATGAACCAAAGAACGTACGTACGTACGAATAAACGAACGAACGAACTAACGTGCGTACGAAAGAAACGATACAACGAAAGATCGAACGAAAGAATGAACGAACGAACGTACGAACGAATGAACGAAACAATGAAAGATCGAACGAAAGAAAGACAGAACGAACGAACGTACGAACGTTCGTACGTAAGAACGAACGGAAGAACGAACGAGCGAACGAACGAATGATCGAACGAACGTACGTACGAACGAACGTACGTACGTACGTACGTGCGAATAAACGAACGAACGAACGAACGTATGTAAGAACGAACGATCTAACGAACGATCTAACGAACGATCAAACGAAAGAACGTACGAACGAGCGAAAGGAAAGAACGAACGAACGAACGAACGAGAAACTAATAGAAGAACAAACGAATGAACGAACGAACTTACATAGGAGGAACGAACGAAAGGATGAACAAACGAACGTACGTACGTACGAATAAACGAACGAACTAACGTGCGCACGAACGAACGATCCAACGAACGATCCAACGAAAGAATGAACGAACGAACGAACGAAAGGACGAAATAACGAACGAAAGAAAGATCGAACGAACGAAGGTTCGTACGTAAAAACGAACGAGCGAACGAACGAATGAACGAACGAACGTACGTACGAATAAACGAACG
>NW_026318628.1:0-2378 GCF_001194135.2 Octopus bimaculoides
ATACACACATATACTCATAAACACTCATATATTGTGGTGTTATGGGCTGTGATGAGCTGTGTGTTGTGGTGGTGAGGGGTGAGGCAAACAGAGGTGAAGCCAGACCGGAAGGGTCAGATCGGAAGTCGGACACGCGGTCGAAGGCTAGCACGTGGAGTGAGTCAGAAAACAGACAGGTTACGAGAAAGACGTGTTCTGATCAGGAGCGATCGTGTACTCCGCTGCGGTTGACAAGGTAAGGTCCAACGTTTCATTCTGTCCTTTTGCTTCTTGTTGTCTTTCTTCCTCCATCTCACCACATATATATATATACATAAATACACATATATATACATACATAATAACACATATAGACTAAAACACACACACTCATATACATATACATAAACATATATATACACATACACACATGTACCTACATAAACATATATATATATATATACAAATACACACTCGCACTCGCACTCACACGCTCACATATATATACATATTATATAGATACACATATACATACATATATGTAAAAATATATACACAGATATGTATACTCATATCTATATACATATATAAACACAATTTACACACACATATACACAGAAACACACATATATACATATACATATCAATATATATATATATATATATATATTTGGAGGTGATGTAATATTCGAAAAAAAAAGGTACTCAGAGATCTGGATGGTTGTACATTCACAGATTTTTATTAATATGTCAAATGTTTTTATAAATCATATATTAGCCCTTGCATCTATTCTAGTAGAATCTCCAGATTCTGGAGATTCTACTAGATGTACAACCATCCAGATCTCTGAATACCTTATTTTTTCTAATATATATATGTATGTACGCATGTATATATATATATATATATATATACATGCATATATGAGTACAAGCAACATGAAATATGTGAAATATGTAAAGAAAGAAGTTAAATATGTAAACAATGTATATGTGTGTGTGTGTGTGTGTAGAGTGTTAAACACTTTTGGTATGCAAATTAGGAACTCTTTCATAGAGTAACTGTTGCATTTGTTGAATATATAAACACTTTAGCTGCTTGTTTCTCTGAAGACTGTCAGAATGATGTAGACGTTGCTGATGAGAACCCAATAAGGTTTGAAAATCGATGAAGGTATTTTTTCAGTCTGCAGAGAAATGGCTAAAATTTGCCGTGCTTGTAATTATACTATATGTTACATATATATGTATTTGTGTGTCTGTGTTTGTCTCCTTACCATCTCTTGACACCTGATATTGGTGTGTTTATGTCCCCATAACTTAGCGGTTCAGCAAAAGAAGTCAATAGAATAAGTACTAAGGTTACAAAGAATAAGTCCTGAGGTCGATTTGTTCGGCTAAAAGTGGTGCTCCAGCATGGCTACAATCAAATGACTGAAACAAATGAAAGAATATATATATGTCTGCAATGGCCATTGGGGTCTGACAAACCATCTATAACACTAAGTGCTTTACAGATACAAGACCATTGGTCACTATGACTGGCCATATAATTAACTTCCTGTATATAGTGGGTCATCCTGTAAATGATGTGGTTTCTTTATACCTCTTTTATTTTTCAAAATTAAAACAAAGTTCTTTTTTTTATTTAAAATATACTCTCCTTCATTCTCTACAATGCTCTTCCATCTATCTGGTAGACTTGCAAGGCCCCTCTTCTAAAATTCACTTGTCCATGACGGAAAATACTCCTCCAGTACTGTTCTGACCTTGTCTACAGATTTCGTATTTTTGCCATCCAAATGATTTTGAAGACTGTGGAATAAATGATAATCAGATGGGACATTGTTTCCCATTCAAACTGCTCCAGGCTTTAGAATGTCATCCTCTTGTATGTGGTTGAGCATTATCCTGATGGAAGAACACCTTTCATCTTGAAACCAAAAATGGTCGTTTTTCTTCACGCGCCGACTTGAATGATAAAATCCAAGCTTCTTAGTTCCTCGACAGTTATGATGGAATTCTGTTCCACCAGAGTTTGCAGGATGTCCTCATCAAGCTCTACAGATCTTCCAGGATGAGGCTCATCTTCTAGATGTTTCCAGCTCAGAATTTCTGTAACCACCATTGACACTGGCTTATGCTTATTGTCTGATCCCCATATACTGCATTAATATTCTTCACACTTTCTGCTACGTTGTTGCCTTTATTGAAATCATAAAGCAAAATATGCTGAATATGCTCCTTTGTCACTTTGTAACTTAAAATCGAACTGAACTCTTTAAAACTTGCACTAAAAATAAGAACAAGGTAAAATTACTACCAGCTTTTATAGCAAGTTGATGCAGATAGTTCATCCTGTCCCCCTCTGACTTTTAGTTCATGCAATTTATGAAATG
>NW_026318628.1:2388-3387 GCF_001194135.2 Octopus bimaculoides
AGTCAAGTTCCAGATTATCTTTGCAATTTTGGCTGGTTATACTCAAGATTGCTCCAAGCTGGCCAGCCCCAAGGAAAAACTAAGCTAAGAGCATTAGATTCCTTGGAAGAAAGCCGAGAATGTATACGAAAACAAGGACGGATAAAAAACGGAGAATGTTACACAAATACAAATAACAGGACATAACAACAGGTGTCTTTCGACTAAGGACGAATTAAATTAAGCTGGCGTGTGTGGAAGTAAAGCCTTACAGCAGGGATACAAGATTTCACAGGCACAGAGTGGAATATAGATGTTGCACGGACAACGGTCGAACCACGAAAGAAAGGTTAGGCTTGGCCAAACACCAGTCATGGGGGAGAGAGAGGTAGAGGGACAGAAGAAATAAGGAGGGGTGAGAAAAAATGACAGAGACACAGTGAAGTGAAAAGAGGAGGGAAAGTGAGCATGAAGAGAAGGCAAAGAAATGTGAGAGAGGGGGAACGACTCTCCTCACATGACCGGTGTTCGGCCAAGCCTGACCTTTCTTTCTTGGTTCAACCATTGTCCGTGCAAACATCTCTATTCCTCCCTGTGAAATCTTGTATTCCTGTCGTAAGGCTTTACTTCCACACACGCCAGCTTAACTTAGTTCGTCCTTAGTCGAAAGACACCTGTTGTTATGTCCTGTTATTTGTATCTGTGTAACATTCTCTGTTTTTTTTTCCATCCTTCTTTTCATATACATTCGCTGCTTTCTTCCAAGGAATCTAATGCTCTTAGCTTAGTTTTTCCTTGGGGCTGGCCACATTGGAGCAATCTTGAGTATAACCAGCTGAAATTGCAAAGATAATCTGGAATTCAACTGAGGAAAGAAAATTCCGAATGACCTGTCCTTGTTTTCTTTGCATTGTCTATCTGGATGTTTTGCTGTCCCTTTTTTGTATCACCTAACTGTCTGGATGTTTTGCGTTCTTGTCCCATTTTGTATTATATATATATATATATATATATATATAT
>NW_026318628.1:3564-4371 GCF_001194135.2 Octopus bimaculoides
CGTGCAGGTGACACGTAAAAAACACCTTTTGAGCGTGGCCATTACCAGTACTGTGTGACTGGCCCTCATGCTGGTGGCACGTAAAAGCACCAACTACACTCTCGAAGTGGTTGGCGTTAGGAAGGGCATCCAGCTGTAGAAACTATGCCAGATCAGATTGGAGCCTGGTGCAGCCTTCTGGCTTGCCAGTCCTAAGTCAAATCGTCCAACCCATGGTAGCATGGAGAGTGGACGTTAAACGATGATGATGATGATGATGATATATATATATATATATATATATATATATATAGGCGTAGGAGTAGCTGTGTGGTAAGTAGCTTGCTTATGAACCACATGGTTCTGGGTTCAGTCCCACTGCGTGGCACCTTGGCCAAGTGTCTTCTACTATAGCCTTGGGCTGACCAAAGCCTTGTGAGTGGATTTGGTAGACGGAAACTGAAAGCCCGTCGTATATATATGTGTGTGTGTGTATACATATGTGTGTGTGTGTATGTGTGTATATGTTTGTGTGTCTGTGTTTGTCCCCCTAACATCACTTGACAACCGATGCTAGTGTGTTTACGTCCCGTGACTTAGCGGTTTGGTAAAATAGACCGATAGAATAAGTACTAGGCTTCCAAAGAATAAGTCCTGGGTCAATTTGTTCAACTAAAGGTGGTGCTCTAGCATGACCACAGTCAAATGACTGAAACTAGTAAAAGAGTATATATACCGTAAATCTTCGAGTATAATCCGCATTTTTTCCCCCAAATTCAAAGGTCAAAATCCCTAGTGCGTACTATACACGAGGTTAAAAATGAAAAA
>NW_026318629.1:0-298 GCF_001194135.2 Octopus bimaculoides
AAAAAAATAATATTACTATTCTTGTTGTTGCTGTTTTTTGAGCTGTTGCTGCTGCATCTGCTGCTGCTGCTGTTGTTGTTGTTATTGTTGTTGTTGCTGCTGCTGTTGTTGTTGTTGTTGTTGCCGTTCACTGATGGCGCTATGGAGACCGATTGTCCATTTGTTTTGTACGTGTTGACTTCCACTTTCCCTCGAGTAAATCAATCTGTCTGTCTTTTGACAATTTTGTGGCATATACGTAAGTTTGTTAGAGGGGGAATGGGAGGGAGCACAATATTATTCACCCAGCCTGGTCACA
>NW_026318630.1:0-267 GCF_001194135.2 Octopus bimaculoides
AATAATAATAATAATAATAATAATAATAATAATAATAATAATAAGTTTATCGAATACAGTGCTCGTGCGCACTACAAGAGACACGCGCACGTGCGCACACACAAACACACATACACATACACACATACACATACACACATACATATACACACATACACATACACACATACACATACACACATACACATACACACCTACACATAAACATATATGTATCTATGAATGTATGTATATATGTTGTAGTACAATATGTGTGTGTGTGTGTGT
>NW_026318631.1:0-2500 GCF_001194135.2 Octopus bimaculoides
CCGAACCGCCAAGTTACAGGGACGTAAACATACCAACATCGGTTGTCAAGTGATGGTGGGGAGACAAACACAGACACACACACACACACATATATACGACGGTCTTCTTTCAGTTTCCGTCTACCAGATCCACTTACTTGGCTTTGGTCGGTCCGAGGACTATAGTAGAAGAAACTTGCCCAAGGTACCACGCAGTGGGATTGATGCACTAAAATGTTTCTACTGAATCTGCGCTGCTGAAATTGGAGTGCATCTAATATTGCCAATGCAACTTTTATACCATCAAATACGTTATGTATGACTGTATGCATGTATATAATGGTATATAAGTGGGAGTTATCTGCTGATAACGATGAGATTTAAACTGTCACGACTTAAACTTTTAATTTGCACGCATTTTTCAGGCTGGTTCTAATCGTCGACGGGGTCAAGTTTAAAAAACTTACACACTTTCACCTGATGTTAACTAGCTTCCAGTCATCTCAACACGTACCACTTTGCATCTACCTTGAAGTGTTTTCCAAACATCTAAGTTGAACTTTCGGGTCGTTTTCAATTTAGGAAGGATAAACAGGTTGTAAGGATCATACTATCTTGCATTTCATCGTAATTACATATTCTAGGAAAACACATATTTCTTATAGATTTCATTTTCTTGAAAACCATTTTCACTTTTTGCGAAGGAAAACACGTTGATCTTCAGTTTTCCTTTCAAGTGGAAGGAAACAGACTGTAAGACAGCAAAGGAGGTAGTATTCCAGTATTTGTTATCGGTTGTTATCTTTTTACACTTCTGCAAATCTGTTGAACCTCTTCCTGAAGACTTGAGGAAATTGCGAAACAAGTGGATAGGCATTTGGAATGAATCCAAAAACATACCGTCGGAAATGGAAATGGAAATCTTCCATGAGTGATGAGGAGGAAGAGAAGGAGAACGTAAATTGGTCAGAAGATGCTTACTTCGGAGAATTTGTGTTTAATGTTATGATTGATAATTTTATTGCAGGGTTAATTGTAAGTTGAAAATTTTGATTTTGTTCTTTTTCTGAAAATATCCTACAATGTCTGGAAGTGAAATAAGAAAATATAAAGGATTTGAATGATTAAAGTCTGGTAAAATAAATGTAGCATTTACAGTCTACATGGAATTACTTTTGGGGAGTCTGAACTGGATTTCTAAGAAGTGTTAAATTTCTTATCTGACTGCAAAGTTTGTGAGATATTTCCTTATGTTTATGCTTATTAGAAAATATTGTTGGCAATTCCCGTTCCAGCAGTAGCAGCAGCAGCAGAAAAGACTTTTAAGAAAATCCGACATATTAAGACGTCTTTAAAGTCTACTACGTCGGAAATCTGATTCTTTGATTTAATAAGATCGGTTATTAAATCAATACATACCAAAATCAATTACCCAAGAAATTAAGTGATTGATGTTATTTTGCAGATTAAAAAGTGCCAGAAATACCAATTTCAATAGCTGATTGGGGTCACTGCCGATTTATAGAAAATAATTATTTAATCAGTGTAACATACAGGAAATGAAGTATTTATGAAAGTTTACCAACGCTCATATTCATATAACTCGACATCAACCATCTTGTTCAATTATGCTTTCATAATCAGACAAAATATGTTGCTCGTATCTTAAACATGTTTTCTACGAGCAAAGAAAATTACGACTTGAAAATTTCATGTTATACAAATATTTTTAGTGGTAACTCTTAAAGACAGATTAAATGTCCGTTTGAACCGTAATTCCTTAAATTTGAAAGAGGCTCATCCTAAGAAGGTCGATAAGTAATCTTGCTTCACTTCCCTCTAAAGCCCCGATTATGAATCATCGCCAGTTCACGTGCAATACAGCCAAGAGGTACTATCTACGCTTGCTTTAGTTATGGGATAAATATCCCCGTTGCTGGACAGTGTGGATAATCCAACGAATCAACGGCCTAATCCCTAGAATTTCTTTCACCTTAAATCTGAGGGATATTTCAAGGAAGGGGAAAAGAAAGAATGTCGTGAATTTCTAGATTAAACGTCACCAATGGAACCCAAGACTCATGACGCACAGCGTCAGATCACTCGTTAATGATGTCCAACTATAAAGAGTTGAAGAAGAATTTAACGGCCGAAAGTGGTACGTTCTTGAGATGAGTGGAGTGCGAAAGAAAGGGAAGAAACATATCGAACTAACATGAACATCAAGTTCACCAGAGGGGAATGAAAAATGAAAGTCATACTGAAGCAGTTAAATGTCCCATAAACAAGAAATTAACTTAGCAGATAACGGAAAGACTTGCAAAGCTGTGAAATTTATTGCTGGATGGAAAGTGATACGATCGTTTCATGCGACTCCATTTAATTAAGCATTGCTTAATTCAATGGAGTCGCATGAAACGATCGTACTGCATTAACTTTGGATATCTTTGTTACTTATTTTGATATATATATATATATATATATATATATATATATATATATATATATATATATATATATA
>NW_026318631.1:4350-4918 GCF_001194135.2 Octopus bimaculoides
CACCACAATCACCACCACAATACCCACCTCACCCCACCCGCCACAGTCACCAGCAGCAGCAGCAACAACAGCACCACCATCATACCGAACTGTCTTATTTCACCCGCCAGATCCTCTCCCCACTACCACTGCAGCTGCTGTTACTGCTACTACAGCTACTACTACTACTACCACCACCACCATTACTGCTGCTGCTGTTACTTTTACCATTACTGTTGCTTCTGCTACTAATACATTCTCCACCACCACAACCATCATGAATACATTAAACACCACTGCTACAGTCGCCTGAACTACAATTACTACTACTACTGCCACTACAACCACCACCACTACTATTCAGTTTCCTGTACCTTCATAATCTGTGTGACGCAGTGTCACTCAAGATCTTCACACCTCTCAGTTTCGCAACACTGAATAACCAGGCCCGACGCACTGCCTGCACCCTCGTTACACAAACATTACACTCCACCTAACGCTGCCTCTACACAGCCAGCGCTCTGCCTGCACACAGCCTGCACGCTCTCTATACTTTATCAACGCAAAGCCTACACATGACGATATTATG
>NW_026318632.1:0-226 GCF_001194135.2 Octopus bimaculoides
AGTGAAACGAACGAAGTTCCGTAGCTCTTGGCTCTCGAAAGAACGTACGTGCCCGCAGGCCAAGAGCCACGAACGAAGTTCCGTAGCTTTTGGCTTTCGAATGAACGTAACTCCGTGCAGGCCAAGAGCAACGAACGAAGTTCCTTAGCTCTTGGCTCTCGAAAGAATTTACGTACGTGCAGGCCAAGAGCAACGACCGAAGTTCCGTAGCTCTTGACTCTCGAAC
>NW_026318633.1:0-668 GCF_001194135.2 Octopus bimaculoides
TAGTAGTAGTAGTAGTGGTGGTATCAATATTATTATTCGCGACGCAGCGCCGGCGAAAGGAACGTGGTTAATGCGTCTGGCTCCGAAGTCCCAGTCGTTGTTGTTGTCGATGTTGTTGCTGTAATAGAAAGAATTGCTCCTATTTGTTGCATTCCAGCCAGTCCCTTCACTTTCAGTAAGTACACTATATACACACACCATTCTGCGTGTGTATGTGTGTGTGTATGTATATATGTATTTATGTATTTATGTATGTATGCATATGTATATATATATATATATATATATATATATATATATATATATATATATATATATATATATATATATATATGCATACATACATAAACACATACATACACACATACATATATATATATATATTTATGTATGTATATATGTATAAAAATATTTGTGTATGTATACATGCACGCACCCATACAAACATGCATGCATACACACATCTGTGTGTATATATATAATTCGGAATATTTAAATTCCCAGCAGTCCCTAAAAATCACGTGCTTAGTAATTTGCTAAGCCAACCACATGTGTACACAGAGACGCCATTTTGGTTCTTCAGCCATTTTCGTTTGTGGCTATTCACAAACTGGAAAATCTAACTTTCTCTCCGACTCTCACTTTATTTTCTTTCTTTCTCTCTCCCT
>NW_026318634.1:0-433 GCF_001194135.2 Octopus bimaculoides
ACACATCCATATGCATAGATATACATACATGCACAGTTACACATATACATACATATATCACTCTAGCTTTATAATAGCATTAATATATGCAATAATCATGCCAATTCTAAGATACTTATAGCATTTATCATCAGAGATACACTATTGATACCCATATTTGTTTAGATAGATAGATACACACTAAAAATTACCTTCTCTAAGGAACATATAGAGATAAAGGTAAAAAAAAACCTACAATTAAATGTAAGCTGTTGTTTTTACTTCAGCTCTAGTAGTCCTACTCTGATATTATAGTCCTATGTTAGTAGATGTTCCTTCTGATATGTATAGCACTTTGCTATTCAATGTGTTCTTCATTTCTTAAGACAATGGAGCTTAATTTGTAAGCAATTTGGTCACTATAGCTAACTCATAGGAACAACCACTTACAATA
>NW_026318635.1:0-302 GCF_001194135.2 Octopus bimaculoides
AAGAAGCCTGTCGTATATATGTATATATATATATATGTATGTTTGTGTGTCTGTGTTTTTGTCCCCCCAACATCACTTGACAACCGATGGTGGTGTGTTTACGTCCCCATAACTTGGCAGTTCGGCAAAAGAGAACGATAGAATAAGTACTAGGCTTACAAAGAATAAATCCTGGGGTCGATTTCCGCGACTAAAGGCGGTGCTCCAGCATGGCTGTAGTCAAATGACTAAAACAAGTATAAGAGTAATATACATACACATATGTATGTATATGTTTGTTTGTCAGTGTTTGTTCCCCCCCC
>NW_026318637.1:0-507 GCF_001194135.2 Octopus bimaculoides
AAAAAAAAAGATGTATTATGTGGCAGAATGTTGTTGGCTGATGTTGCCTGTCAGAAGACTGATGGTTTCTTTGGTCACATCAAGTGGCTTCTAGCGACAGAGGCCTCAACGACCATGGGCTTGTCCCACAGAGAATGTTTCCAATTGCTTTTGGGTACCCACTCGTATATATACATACATGTATATACATATATATATATACATACATGTATATACATATATATAGATGTATGTATAAATACATATATATATATACAAATATATATGCATATATATATATTTTTTATATATATATTATATATATACACCCACATATATATTTGTACATGTATGTATATATGTATATATATATATACATATGTGTATATATATATATATGTATCTACATGTATATATATATATATATATATATATATATACATACACATACCTATAAATGTTTGTGTATATATATATATATACATATATACATAGGTATATATATGCCTGTATGTATCTATATATATA
>NW_026318638.1:0-458 GCF_001194135.2 Octopus bimaculoides
ATATATATATATATATATACATATATATATAATATAAATAATATATAAACATATGCATATATATATAATATAAATAATATATAAACATATGCATATATATATATATATAGCCTTATATATATATATATATATATATATATATATATGTGTGTGTATACATGTATATATATTCTTTGTATTATATATATATATATATATATATATATATAGCCACAGGTCATCCTTAATAGAGCGAGCCTATCATCAAGGCTTTCCAACCGTGACCAGCTGTCTGCGACCTTTCCTTAAGACAATGTAGTGTGGTTTGAAGGAGATTTAGTTGCTATTTCTAGCAGATCGCTGCGGTTTCGATCTCACAGGTGTAAAATAATGATTTCCCTTTCAGATTTGTTTGTTGCCGAACGCTCTTGTGAAAGGCATTAACGCCACAACACGTGCCTTGCCCCCTCCTCCTCCTC
>NW_026318639.1:0-535 GCF_001194135.2 Octopus bimaculoides
ATTTCACGAGCAGGCTGTTCCGTTGATCGGATCAACTGGAATCCTCGACTGCGCAAAAGCCTAAAACTGAAACAACAGAGATAAAATATAACTGAAAAAAAAAAAAAAATGAGAAAATCGAAAATGAAACCAAAACAAATGTAGTGACACATAAATCAATTATGACGAAAACAACAATAAAGATATGCTTTTATGACTCGGCTATTTCCGCGAATTGGATTCTACTCCGTATATATATATATATATATATACACTCATATACATATACACCACCTACACATACTTATATGATATGAATACATATATATCAATCAATCAATCTATCTATCTATCTATCTATTTATCTATCAGTCTATCTGTCTGTCTGTATATAAACATACATGCATAAATACGAGGGGGTGCTGAAAAAGTTCCTGGCTTTGGCTAAAAGAAAATACAAGAGGTTCAGTTAATCGTGGTTTTATCCAACATATTCTCCTCTCAGATTCACACGCGTAGTGCAGTGCTCCTTCAGTTTTCTAAGCCTTGTAAAAGA
>NW_026318640.1:0-223 GCF_001194135.2 Octopus bimaculoides
TTATTATGATTATTATTATTAATATATTAATAATGAATGATGATGATGATGATAATAATGACAATAATAATCATAATCTTAATAATAATTATCATTAATATTATTATTATTATAAGTATAATTATAATAATAACAATACAATATTGATTTTGGTTAAATAACAGTAATAGTATATAGTAATAATATAAAATAATATTATAGTTTAATTATTATTACTATCATC
>NW_026318641.1:0-584 GCF_001194135.2 Octopus bimaculoides
TCACAAGGCTTTGGCCGGCCCGAGGCTATAGTAGAAGGCACTTGCCCAAGGTGCCACGTAATGGGATTGAACCCAGGACAATGAGGTTGGTAAGCAAGCTACTTACCACACAGCCACTCATGTATGTATGTATGTATATATGAATGAATGAATGAATGGATACTGAACAATTTCCAACTGGGTACTGAGCAATTTCCTTCAGCCAAATATTACCTGCAAGATGTGGGTCAGTTCAAGTCTATAGTGAATGAATGATGCTTATCCAAGATGCCATGTAGTAAATGCCTAATGAGTCACCACATGTTTGCAAAATCAGCTGGCCCACACAGCCATGCCTGCAGCTTTTGATATATAGGTCAATTAAAAATGTTTTACTGCATGTTTAGGATACAGGGTTTTGCTATAATGAAAACGTGAGAATGCTCTGAAAATGTGGAATATTGTAATGAAAGCCACATGATGTAAGAAATGATGAATAATTTTGCACAGGCTTTGTCGATGAGATACTTTAGAGTGAATGAAGTCTCTCTCTCTCATACATACATACATACATGCGTACATACATGCATACATACATACATACA
>NW_026318642.1:0-232 GCF_001194135.2 Octopus bimaculoides
ACATATATATATATATAAATACATATATATATATATAAATACATATATATGTTTATAAATACATATACATATATATGTTTATAAATACATATACATATATATATATATAAATACATATACATATATATATATATATATAAATACATATACATATACACATATACATATATATACATAAATACATATACATATACATATACATATATATATATAAATACATATACATATATAT
>NW_026318644.1:0-314 GCF_001194135.2 Octopus bimaculoides
GACAAAGGACACTAAAAAAAAGACAATTAATCATCCCGAAATATAGCAATAAAATATAACAATATGTAAACACATATTTTAATAAATGCATTTCTTTGGCCCATTTTCTGTTATTGTCTTAAACTTACATATTTTAATATTTTAGAGTTGTTTATTACTTATTCTTTAGTGATAGTTTTTGTGACAAAATGTATAACATTATGTTCAACTTTAGCTTTATGTGCATACATTTATATACATACTCATTTATACATATTTATGTATATATATATATATATATACACATACAGATACACACACACATATGTATATAT
>NW_026318645.1:0-206 GCF_001194135.2 Octopus bimaculoides
ATATATATATATATATATATATATATATATATATATCATACATACATACAGTCGTGTCTACTGTATATAAATGTGCTACCAACACGATTATTTCGTGACATTAACATCAGGAACGAACACAAAATCATATTAGTCTGAAGCGGTTTGAATGGTATACACACACATACACACACACAAACATACACACATTCACGCCTGCGTACACA
>NW_026318646.1:0-426 GCF_001194135.2 Octopus bimaculoides
CACTCAGTACATCGCGGTTCACCCATCACGCACTCATTCTATCGCGGTTCACCCATTGCGCATTCAGCACATCGTGATTCACCTATCGTGCACTCAATACATCGCGATTCACCTATCGGACACTCAATACATCGCAGTTCACCTATCGCGCACTCAACACATCGCGGTTCATCTATCGTGCACTCTGTACATCGCAGTTAACCTATCGTTCACTGAGCACATCGTGATTCACCTATCGCGCACTCAGTACATCGCAGTTCACCTATGGCGCACTCAGTACATCGCAGTTCACCCATCGCACACTCAGTACATCGCGATTCACCTATCGCGCACTCAGTACATCGCAGTTAACCTATGGCGCACTCAGTACATTGCAGTTAACCTATCACGTACTCAGTAGGTTGTGATTCACCTATCGCGCACTCA
>NW_026318647.1:0-248 GCF_001194135.2 Octopus bimaculoides
GTGTGTGTGTGTGTGTGTGTGTGTTTCTACGTGTGCGTGCATGTAGTGTAGTACGTGTGTATAAATATATATGTGTGTATATGTATGTATAGTATGAGTACAGATATATATATATATTTATGTATATACCCATGTATATACGTAAGTATATGAATATATGTATATATATATACATATGAAAAACAAACATGAATGCAAAAATATATATATATGAATATATGTGTTTGCGTTTATGTATATATAATATA
>NW_026318648.1:0-270 GCF_001194135.2 Octopus bimaculoides
ATATGTATATATATATACATATGTATTATATGTATATGTATATAAATATGTATGTGCACACGCACTTCTTACTCACATAAAATAGCCACACATACATATGCATACATTCACATCCATATGAACATACATATATCTAAATATATCTGCCCATATAAATATATATACATTTCTTCATACATATATCCATGCACACAAACATAAACATATGAATATTATATTTGTGTGAGTGTGTGTATACATATATACAAACAGTTCCATATATATGTACTC
>NW_026318649.1:0-272 GCF_001194135.2 Octopus bimaculoides
ACACACACACACGCAAAACATACACAGACACATATCTATATTTTTCTTGTGTGTGCTCGTGTGTCGTACGTTTGTGTACATTTGTTATGGCAACGGTGGCGAACGCGAAAAAGCGTAGTCGGAAGAGCCAAGGTCGAAACTTAGAATAGACTGTCTACTTTTGATACAATAAATATGTATATCTTATCCACTGCCCTTGTCGCATTCAGTTCTGTATCAAATAATGTCTACACTACATAATATATATCTTTACATCCTTTACAATACTTATA
>NW_026318650.1:0-352 GCF_001194135.2 Octopus bimaculoides
TATATTCGAATTAACGCTTTAAAATCAAATCAATAAAATAAAGCATACGCGGCATTCAAAATAAAATAAAATAAAATAAAATAAAATAAAATTAAAATACAATAGCGTGTATGTATACAAGGCTATCCACAACATATATATATATATATCTATATATAAACATATACATCGAAATACACAGCTGCATACGCACAGACAATCTACGTATATAGGCCTATATTTACAAGGCACAGATATCTACATAAGTACAAATCTACACACATATACGCACACACGCATATAAGTTTGCGCATGGAAAACATTTTGCACTGGTAACGACAATTGTATCTTAATCTATGGAGTGGAGGGGTAA
>NW_026318651.1:0-208 GCF_001194135.2 Octopus bimaculoides
GAACGCTGTGAAGCAACGAACTGGAATGGAGAGGGACGAAGAATAGTTCGTGGCGTGCTTGGCGATAGCCAAGGAAGAAAGGTAGTAAAGCTGGACACATGTGACCAGTGAGGGGTAAGGAAAAAGAGTGGTAGAGGGAGAAAAAAGGATATATTATATATATATTTATATATATATATATATATATATATATATATATATATATATA
>NW_026318651.1:1126-1804 GCF_001194135.2 Octopus bimaculoides
ACTATATACCTGTTGTAATTTGGTTATCTATAGTCTGATGATATTTCGGAATTACATTTCCTTCTTCAGATCTTAATTTGCTGGAGTCTCTGCTATAAACTGTTTTCCAACGGTTTTCTTTTTTTTGGAAGTGTCTCAGTAGTAGTGGAAAAAAAGAAAACCGTTGGAAAACAGTTTATAGCAGAGACTCCAGCAAAGAAGATCTGAAGAAGGAATTGTAATTCCGAAATATCATCGGACTATAGATAACCAAGTTACAACAGGTATATAGTCCATTTTTTGTTCTATAGTGCATTGTTGTACCATTCAAAACTTTCTATTCTTTACAAACAATACACAATGCTTCAAGCGAACTACAATACTCTCCTATGTAAAGTATGTGTTTCTTTGCCTGAAAAATCCTGGCTTTTCCAAATTGTCACTTCAACATTTTCTAACATAAGTAAGTGCATCAATAATTATTGATATGTATGTGAATTTATAATCAGGATAGAGAAGCTGCTCTCACTGATTTTGGAAGAGGTCTTTTATCTCTTATATCTTACATGTTTCAGTCATTAAACTGGGTCGAATGAATCAACCCCAGAGTTTATTTTCTTTTTAAGCCAGGTACTTATTCTATTGATCTCTTTTTGTCAAACCACTAAGTTTACAGGGTCTAAACATACCACAGGTTGT
>NW_026318652.1:0-232 GCF_001194135.2 Octopus bimaculoides
ATACGTATGTGTTTGTGTGATATGTTTTTGTGTCTGTGTTTGTCTTCCACCACAGCTTGCAACCGGTGTTGATATGTTAACCTCCCAAAACTTAGCTGCTCGGTAAGAGTGAAAAATATAGTACAAGGCTTAAAGGAAAAAAGCAAATGGGGACAATTCATTCGACTAAAAATTCTTCAAATCGCTGCCACAGCATGGCCGGGGTTATTACTGAAACAAGTAAAAGATAAAA
>NW_026318653.1:0-307 GCF_001194135.2 Octopus bimaculoides
GAAACTCTGAGTAACAGTTTTTGTGATATTTTTGCTGCTTTTTAATAATGTATGTATATATGCCAAATCTAATCCGAGGAATTGCAACTTCAAAGATGAGACTTGATGTCCATTGGAAGGAAAATGTCTTGAAAAAGGTATTCTTTATAGAACCAAAGTACAAATAGATGGCTCGCAAGAATATAAAACATACAGGGGCTTCAGAAAATTCATTCAAGACTCGATTCTATTCCCACTGAAATTCTTTCCGATATCCCGAGAACAGGACAGCGAGTAGTCTTGCAAAGCATGTCTGGGAATTGAAAGA
>NW_026318654.1:0-410 GCF_001194135.2 Octopus bimaculoides
TAATAATAATAATAATGATGATGATGATGATGATGATGATGATGATGACAGCAACAACAGCAACAACTACGTATAATACCTTAGGAATGAGACCCCAGGTTCAAAATTTCCCTAAGGCATCTGACGAAGGCTGGAGTGCATATAGGCCGAACCGTTCTGTTAACAACAAGCAAGCTGAGTACAAATATCCATAAAGTACATAATTCCTTCTCTCTTAAATATAGAACTTTATTTATATTCATATATTCATCGTCTTCAAAGTCTACACTTTCTGCTTTCATTCGTTTTGCATGTATGCATACATATATATTGTGTATTTCGTACCCTAACTGTTATATTCACTATATCTAATTTCTTTATTTGTATAGTTTCCCCTCTCTCTCTCTCTCTCTCTCTCTCTCTCTCTCTCT
>NW_026318655.1:0-548 GCF_001194135.2 Octopus bimaculoides
TATATATATTCATACACACACAAGCACACAGATACACATACATGCACGCACACACCCAGGCACACACGCACACACACACACACATATTCCTGTTAATGCATAAATACATGAACACGAACGGCGTTTCAAATTGCGTGCAGCTAGCTTTCATATATATCATAGGATAATTATATATCATAGGGTAACTAAATCAGCCCCAGGCAACATTTTAAATTGGTGTAAAGCGGCAAGGTAAAACTTGATGATAAACTATCCAACAGCCATCAAAACAAGTACGTGATTAATCAATCTTACGAAGATATCAAAGACGTGTAACGACTTTCTAGGAGTAAAGATTCAATTTTGAAGCGCCAGTGATATACCTATTTGTTTTTTCCTATTGTAGAAGGATAAAGACCTCGAAATGTACGCGTTTAAAAATATATCTGAGGACGGTGAATTAATGCTATGGTATAATTTACTAATACATCATTCAAATTCTACTGATAAAGCTGTAGTAAATTTAGAACCTAGTTGTGTTGATATATTTATGTATGTATGTATATATA
>NW_026318656.1:0-291 GCF_001194135.2 Octopus bimaculoides
GTGTGTGTGTGTGTGTGTGTATGTGTGTGTGTGAATACATATATATTACGTAACTTAACTAGTCAACAACATTGCACCGTTTATCTACGTAATACACGTACGAAAAGCATGTATGCATAAGTGTATATAAATACATATGTATATATGTATGTCTCTATGTATGTATGTATATATATATATACATTTATATATATTGCGCATGTACATATATATAAACATATATGTATATATATATATGTATATATATATATACATATATAGCTCGAAACGTCAAAGACTTTCCGTATTCCC
>NW_026318657.1:0-323 GCF_001194135.2 Octopus bimaculoides
AATTGAACAATATTAAATCCAATGCAATTTAAATATTTTATACAAATACATGACACATTTCATACATTACACCTGTTTCCGCTTCATTAATAAAACGAACATTTTCAAGAATAATCGGATCTGTTTAAATACATAATGATGCTTCATCAGATTAACGTATCCATTTGACGAAAAATATCAAATGAAAATATTTGTAATTTTAAAATCTTTACAAAGACGTTATATGAACGAGCGTAATAATAAATAAGTAAATAATCTAAAAGAAATTTTTTAAATTCATAACTTGAAAGCTTTAACTATTCCGTCCTATAACCGGTTTATGT
>NW_026318658.1:0-227 GCF_001194135.2 Octopus bimaculoides
AACGGAAAGTGTTAGGAATACAGTATATGGGGATCAGACAATAAGTGTAAGCCAGTGTCAACCGTAGTTACAGAAATTCCGAGCCGGAAACTACATCCTAGAAGACGAGCCTCGTCTTGGAAGATCTGCAGAGCTTGACGAGGACTCCTGCAAACCCTGGTGGAACAAAATCCCATCGTAATTGTTGAGGAACTAACAGAGAAGCTTGGATTTGGTCATTCAACCAT
>NW_026318659.1:0-295 GCF_001194135.2 Octopus bimaculoides
TATTATTATTATTATTATCATTATTGAGTGAGAGAGCAGTGCATGCCATCCAGAGTGACACTGGGGTAAAATATACGAAGCCCAGTACACCCATCATGACTACCTGTCTGATAAGGGTATACCAGGCACATGCATCACAACCATATGTGCGCGACATGGTGATCTCATATCAAGATAAACAGCGCATGACCTCCCAGGTGGGGGCCTAGTTAGAATTTTCTTCAGACCGAGTAGCCCATCTCACGCAAAAGGTCCCTGAATAAGGTTTGTCTAAGAATGTTGAGCAAAACACCCA
>NW_026318660.1:0-186 GCF_001194135.2 Octopus bimaculoides
GGGATGGTGGCGAACCCTGCTGTACTCTTTCACCACAACTCTCTCTCACTTTTACTTCCTGTTTCTGTTGTGCCTATAATTCAAAGGGTCGGCCTTGTCACACTGTGTCACGCTGAATATCCCCGAGAACTACGTTAAGGGTACACGTGTCAGTGGAGTGCTCAGCCACTTGCACGTTAATTTCAC
>NW_026318660.1:196-3520 GCF_001194135.2 Octopus bimaculoides
ACGTGTCAGTGGAGTGCTCAGCCACTTGCACGTTAATTTCACGAGCAGGCTGTTCCGTTGATCGGATCAACAGGAACCCTCGACGTCGTAAGTGACGGAGTGCCAACAACAAGAGATTTGTAGTAAGAAGTGAGAGCGATGCGTAGAAGAAGGAACAAAGAAGAAAAAGTACTTGGAGTATAGTTCCATTCCAACAGTAGACATCCATGTAAAGAATCCTTGTGGGTATTTTCCGAAGATAAATGTAGTTACAAAGGTGGATATATGTCATATCGTATCCAGTATACTCTGTGCGTTGTTTACTCAAAGGATGTGTGTAGGATTAAGAGGTCAAGCCTTAAGACAGGAAGGAAGGGAGGAGGAAGTAATTCAAGTGAGAAATGGAGATATGGTTGGTAGCAGTAAGTAATAATTAAGTCAGTTATACTGACAGGAAGGAAGGAAGAAGGAGAGAGAACAAAAGGAAGAATATGGGGGTGGAAGTATAAGTTTAGTAAAGAAATGGATATGTAGAGAAAAGGAATGTGGGGAGGTAATGTGGAGAGGTATTTATAATTGTGTATAGTGTCAGGTTATGAAGGAACCTATAGGTGGTGATGGTGTTGGTGGCTTTAGGAGAAAGGTATTTAAAGGAAAGAAGCAAAATAAGAGAACAGAGTTAGTAGTGATATTCTAAAAATAGAGATAAACCTATTTTAAAGATGGTAGAAGGGGGACCTAATTGCTAACTCGAGTTGGTTGGGGTTACCTATAGGGAGTTGTGGAAGAACGTTGTGTGGTCTTTTGTGCATTTGTGTCTGTGATAGAATTTGAATGTATGGAACAAACGGTCATTACAGGTGCTAAGTGCTTCGTTATATCGATTAAATAGAGTGGAAGAATTGTATTTTAAAATATGAAACGCCTCCTTCAAGCAAAACTTGCAATTAGAGCGATGGCCCTGGTATGGAATTCCAGAGTCCAGAATGGACCATGCTAAAGTATACTGGGTGTTTGTGTTTTTGAGGTGGTGAATGTGGTTGGCTAGTGTTGTAGATTTGCTGTGTTTGTCATATCTAAAAGAGTGAAGGTGGGCTGCATAGCGCTGCTTGAAATGTTTAGTTGAACCTATGTATGCAGCTGTAGAGTTATGTAGCAGATTGGTTACAGTGCTTTTATATATTATGTTATATCTTACGCAATGCGTTTGCAGCGAGCAGATTGTCCCGGAGTGACAGTTACAAGTAGATGAAACTTGGGGCTTGTGTTCTGTGGTGGATGAGGCGATATTGTTGGAGAATATGTTGTATGAGGATGCAGAAGAATCTATATCAATGAAATCATTACTGTTATAGTTATTATTCCCTCCATTGTTATTATTATAGAATATAGAAGTATTATTTCTGGGTATACTAGTGGGCTGGGATCTATTATGGTCGTGTTCAAGTGTACGAGTGTCAGTGTTAGATGTACACATATGAATGTCTATGTTGGGTATATGTGTGCGCTGAGTGCTAGTATTACCATAGTTATAGTTGTGTGAGTTTTGATAATAGAGTGAGAGTTTATGTTTATTCGAAGTTGCTATAATAGATTCGAAGCTAGGTGTGGTTGAATAAGACAATTTCAAAGTGGATCTGTTAAATATAGAATGGTATTTATGTTGTCGGGGGAAGTTAGAGTCAAGTATTTTCAAGAAAGATTTAGCTAGGTTCTTAGTGTTAAGTGAGAATGGGGGAGTGTACCACAATATAGAGCGGCCACCACTTTTTTCGGGGGTTCTGTGTATGTTGTAATCTAAGTATTTAGGTAGAGAAGAGTTATCCACATTTTTGGTGTTGTTAATTGCTTTGTTTATCTTGGATTTAGCCCTAGTGTTATAAGTGTGTTTGTGGGGTCTGTTGGAAAATGTGGGTGGTTGGTTGCGGTTGTGAGGATTGGTATGTCTTTGGGATGTGATTTGGGATATAAATTGTTTAAGTCTGGTGTTATGGATGTATTTTATTTGTTGGGAGAAACCACTAGTGGTGAGAGCTTGATTGTAGTATGGAGCGTGATTGTTGAAGATTTCTTCAGAAGAGGATAGATCAGATATGCGGGTTGAAATACCCATTACTATGTTATCGAAAGTAGATCTGTGGTGATTAGAGTCAACGTTGAGGTATTTCAGGTATTGGTTAGGTTTATGATAGGGGGAGTGTTGTGAGTTTGACAAGTTTAAAGTAACGTCTAGAAAGTTAGCCGTTTTATATGCGTTTTCAAATGTGATGGATAGATTTAGATTAGAGAAGAACTTGTGTAGATCTTTTCTAGTCCTTTCCAGAGAAGATTTATTAATTGCCTTGGTAAGTAGTAAGGCGTCATCCCTATATAGACCTCCGCAGATATTAGGGAAATGTGAGCGCAGTTGGTGAAGTATATATAACCCAACTAAATCAGTAGCCTGAGCAGAATCGGATGATCCCATGGTTACATCGAATAAGTTGTTACAGTTATTATTATGTTGGTTAGCTCAGCACCAGAGCTACACAAATTCTTCTCTAATCTAAATCTATCCATCACAGGATCTTTGACAGGGTCCCCTGATCCCTTATCTGGTGGTCAATGAGGAAACTGGGGATAGAAGAATGGTTAATGAGAGCTGTGCGAGCCATGTACAGAGATAGTGTCAGTAAGGTGAGGGTTGGAAATGAGTACAGTAATGAATTCCGGGTAGAGGTAGGGGTCCACCAAGGTTATGTCCTCAGCCCCCTCCTATTTATCATAGTCCTCCAGGCGATCACAGAGGAATTCAAGACAGGTTGCCCCTGGGAGCTCCTCTATGCTGATGACCTTGCACTAATTGTGGAGTCACTATCATAACTAGAGGGGAAGTTTCAGGTGTGGAAGCAAGGACTAGAGTCGAAGGGCCTTAGAGTCAACCTAGCTAAAACCAAAGTCCTAATAAGTAGGAAGGTAGATAAAACACAAACCCCTTCAGGTAGATGGCCCTGCTCAATATGTAGAAAAGTCATAGGTAGAAACTCTATAAGATGTACACAGTGCAAGCTATGGACACATAAGAGATGCAGCAATATCAAAGGCAGGTTAACTAGGAAGTTAGTTTTTGTATGTGGCAGATGTTCAGGTGCAATAAACACTGTAAACAAACAGGAAACAACTTCTGTCTCATTCCAGGGAGAAAAACTAGAAGTAGTTGATAGCTTCCAAGTTAGTAGTGGGGATGAGTGCACTGAAAGTGTAGCTGCTAGAATAAGAATAGCCTGGGCAAAGTTCAGAGAGCTCTTACCTCTGCTGGCGACAAAGGGACTCTCACTCAGAGTAAAAGGCAGATTGTATGACGCA
>NW_026318660.1:3530-4143 GCF_001194135.2 Octopus bimaculoides
AAGGGACTCTCACTCAGAGTAAAAGGCAGATTGTATGACGCATGTGTACGAACAGCCATGCTACATGGCAGTGAAACATGGGCTGTGACTGCTGAGGACATGCGTAAGCTCGCAAAGAATGATGCCAGTATGCTCCAATGGATGAGTAATGTCAGTGTGCATAGCCGACAGAGTGTAAGTATCTTGAGAGAAAAGCTGAACATAAGATGCATCAGTTGTGGTGTGCAAGAGAGACGATTGCTCTGGTATGGACATGTGGTGAGAATGGACGAGGATAGCTGTGTGATAAAGTGCCACACCCTAACAGTTGAGGGAACCCGTGGGAGAGGTAGGCCCAGGAAGACTTGGGCTGAGGTGGTGAGGCAAGACTTTCGAACATTGGGCTTCACCAAGGCGATGACTTCTGACCGAGACCTTTGGAAATGTGCTGTGCGTGAGAAGATTTGGCAAGCCAAGTGAGACCTAAATCCAAGGCCTCTGCCAAGGGTGTAGCCAGCCCACTTATGCGTACCTCTCCTACATTGGACACTAAACTCCGCTTGCGAAGACTTGTTGAGGCAAGTGAAATCGGACTAAATTCGACGACTGGCACCCGTGCCAACGTTGTCTCCTT
>NW_026318660.1:4957-5848 GCF_001194135.2 Octopus bimaculoides
CAACACTTCCAAAGTTTAAACAACTGAATGTGAATTTTTTACTCCTATTTCTAAATTCGGTATATGGTGAAGCAATCAACTGACCCTTAATTATAATTATGTTTATAATTATAGAATATTAGTATATATATATATATATATAGATAGATAGATAGATAGATAGATAGATAGATAGATAGATAGATAGATAGATTTTATTATATGTATTTATTTTCTCTTAGCAATTAACTTCGACAAAATAAATTGGTTAATAGATACCAGGGTAGCAAAGATCACAAAATTACTGTGGTGTAACTCCTGTTTATGAGGTAGACACTCCCTGTTATTTTGGGTATTTGAGTAAATATAAAATTTAATAAATGGAGTAATACGCATATTTGTAACATCTAGGAGCATTGCGGAACGGCTAAACGAACATATGAGACAATATGACGACAAAAACAGTCCTCCATACTCTATCAACATGCCAAAGACCAGCATGGAGGCAACTTGGGTCAACTTGACATCGCAACTTATCCAAGCACCTGAAAGACCCAACTCTAAGACAAATATGGGAGTATGTCCTTATAAATGAAACTTCCCCAATACTAAATAGGAAATATACATAGATATCATACCTCATACCCACATTTTACACAGGTAAAGTAGAACGGTTGATGGGCTTTTATGCAGATAAAGGTATGTATGTCTGTGAGTGTGGGTGTGTGTGTGTGTGTGTATGTGTGCATGCACATGTATGTATATGTAAACCAACAGGTCTACATACAGACAAGTAGGTACATAGGGTATATGAACAGACAACCACATACGCAAAAAGAGACTGAAACACATGACCACATATACACACACACTTGTCCACACATATGAAGATGTGCACCCATACATACAAAC
>NW_026318660.1:8209-9598 GCF_001194135.2 Octopus bimaculoides
TTAAAGTGAAAGTATTTGACATGAGTGTTTTTGTTTCACTTTTGACACAATACTTAAATAGTGGAAGAGATATTATGTTGCAGTGTGCTCGAACTCTGCAAGAAGTTAAACATTTTTTTTGACTAAAACACAACTGGAACCCTAAGTAAGGCATGTGTAAAATTTGAATGAAATTGGTTGCGTAGTTCTCGAGTTTTAGGGATTCACACAGACAGACACACATTCTCATTTTTATATATATAGATTTCAGCCAGCATAAAGGCAAGACGAACTACTATCTCTCTCCGCTCAAGTTCGTCACATCACAGCATTCAGTATCTCCTCCCGTTCAGCTTAACAGCCTTTAACATTGTTTTCACTGTTTAATTTTTCCTGTCTTGGTTTTTGTTTGCTACTTTGGAATCCTTCACTTAGCAGGTTAATCCACTTCGTGGGAAGAGCTATTCTAAGAGCATGTTCTGCCTCATCTTCGAAACGCCTAGTTTAGAATAGAGGCAGCTCATGAAGGAAAAGTTCCATAAGTGGCTTATCTGTTTTCCTATGTATTCATTCTGTTTTCCGCAAAAAAAGTCTGTCTTTTGTGGTTTGTTTATATTCCCGTTCCATTTTTGTCCACTTTTTTGATGTCCTGAACCCGGATATGCATCTATATATACATGTAGATGTAGGTATGTACATATATGTATGTATACATGCGTATGCTCATATATCATTTGTATTATATATATATATATATATATATATGTGTGTGTGTGTGGGTGGGTGGGAGGAGAATTCACAAAATAACAAAAGACTAAGACAGGTGGTGTAGAAAACAAACAGATGTATTAATATAATGCTCTGGAATTGAAAAAGTCTTTAACATTTCAAGCCTAAGCTCTTCCAGAGAAAAGAACACAGAAAGAAACAGGGATGAAACAAGTAGAGAAAAAAAATGTGTGTAGTGGTTAGTGATCTATCATGGTGAATGCTGGACAGAAGGGTCACACAGGAGAGCTAAGAAGAAGGGGAGATAAAAAAGTAGTGATCCCAAAACGAAGGTGCATGTTTGTGTAAGAGAGTACATATGTGCATGTGAAAGGGGGCTGGTAATCTTGACGTGTGCATGTGTGTGTGTAGGTGTGAAAATGTGAGGATGGGAATTGGTCAGTGCTGGTGTGTGCATGGTGGTGTGGTGTGATGGGGTTGGGAGAGGCGAGAGTGGAGAAAGCATGGGTGAGGTGTGGGTTAGGCTGAGGGTGGGAGTAGAGGTGGGGTATGTGGGAGAGGGTGTAAGGGATGGGATGGGGAAGGTGGGGTGGGCTTATGAGGGGGGTTGACGATGAAGGAGGAAGGGGAAGGTGTGTGTGAGAGAAGAGAAAGATAGTAGTGGTGAAGAGAAGTAGGAGT
>NW_026318660.1:10429-11761 GCF_001194135.2 Octopus bimaculoides
TATAATAAAGTATATATATATATATATAATAAAGTATATATATATATATATATATATATATAATAAAGTATATATATATATATATATAATAAAGTATATATATATAAAGTGGCAGCCTCTGATCAACACGTGTTTTTCTAAGCTCCAAGAAAATCGCCAAGAAATTTCTGGAAAGCTGCTAATTCTATTACAAATAAAACCCCAAAAAGCCTTGAATGCCTTCCTGCATGATAAAGAATACACTTGAGGACATATAAAGTGAAATATATTTAGCAGGAAGAATCTTTTGCGAATGTACGAAGTATAAACATTGCAAATAACAACACATGAATTTTACGAAATTTCTAAAATAACTGCGATTTTCAATCAGAGAAAAAAAAATCAGTATCTGAATAACTTTTGAGTGAAAACATAAAACACGTTTAAAGAAAAACCACCCAGAATATATAGAAGAGAAAAACAGAAAAATTAAAAGCCCTTACGAATATACAAAACGTAAACGATGTATCGTACTGAGCAGCACATGGTATCACCATAACTTGAAAAGAAGTTCAAAATCTTACACTGCTTTGGAAATATCCATCTTTTTGGAAAAACTATTTAAGTATCTCTGTGTATTTATGTGTATTCTGTGTATTCTGTCATTTATTGAAGGCTATTGTTAGGGGAAGTAAAAGGTTAAATTTACATAAGGTCTTTTCTCTATGTTTTGCTTTTGACTTACGAGATTATTGATTATTGTAGAGAGGTTTAACTTTCATTACTTCTGATTTAAGAGAATTTCCATAGTTAGAGATAGGTATATATTTATTTTTCCCTATCCAAGTCGAGTCCCTTTCAAGAGTTTGCATAACTTCTCTCTCTCTCTCTCTCACTCTCACTCTCTCTCTCTCTCTCTCTCTTCTCCATCATGTCATTTCCCCTTTATTGCTTCTCTCTAAATATATAGACACTCTCTCTCCTTCTTCTCTTTCTTTCTCTATCTCTTTACTTTACTCTATCATCCCATAATTCTTCTCAGGCCCTTAATCTCTCTTCTACTGTTTTCTCTTTTTCTCTCTCTCTATTTCCTCTCTATAAATACATAGATACACACTCTCTCTTCCTCTTTTTCTTTACTTTTCTCCATTGCACTGTCCTTCTCTCAGACTCTCAAACTCCCTAAATATAGTATATATAATATAATATAGGATAAAATCTTTATAAGAATTTATCAAGTAGTCAGTGTGAAAAAACCCCATAAGGAAAAAAACCCATCGTTTTTTTCCATAAATATATATAATTTATATAAGGGCATTACTATATAGTAATGCCCTTATATAAATTATATAG
>NW_026318660.1:12048-12849 GCF_001194135.2 Octopus bimaculoides
TAGTATATATAATATAATATAGGATAAAATCTTTATAAGAATTTATCAAGTAGTCAGTGTGAAAAAACCCCATAAGGAAAAAAACCCATCGTTTTTTTCCATAAATATATATAATTTATATAAGGGCATTACTATATAGTAATGCCCTTATATAAATTATATAGTATATATATGTGTGTGTGTGTGTATGCATACATATATGTATATGTATATATATATATGTGTATGTTTTGTGTATATATATATATATATATATATATATATATATATATATATATATATATATATATATATATATACATATATATATATAGACTCGCTCTTTCTCTCTCTTTATTTTTTCACTACTCTCTAACACAGTCTTTCTTCTCTCAGACCCTCAACCTCTATTATAAATACATACTCCCCCTCTCTCTATCTCTCTCTGTCTCTTCACTTCTCTCTGTTACACCATCTTTCTTCTCTCAACTTCTCAATCTTACTCTCTTTTACTCTTTTACTTGTTTCAGTCATTTGACTGCGGTCATGCTGGAGCACTGCCTTTAGTTGAGCAAATCAACCCTAGGACTTATTCTTTGTAAGCCTAGTACTTATTCTTTCGGTCTCTTTTGCTGAACCGCTAAGTTACGGGGACATAAACACACCAGCATCAGTTGTCAAGCGATGTTGGGGGGACAAATACAGACACACAAACATATGCACACACATACATATATAAATATATATATATATATATATACATACATTTTTACGACGGGCTTCTTTTCAGTTTCTGTCTACCAAATCCACTCACAAAGCTTT
>NW_026318660.1:13044-15544 GCF_001194135.2 Octopus bimaculoides
ACTGAACCCAGAACCATGTGGTTGGTAAGCAAGCTACTTACCACACAGCCACTCCTGATATACGCACAAACATTCTCTCTCTCTCTCTCTATCTATCTATCTATCTATCTATCACTCTCTCTCTCTCTCTCTCTCTCTCTCTCTCTCTCTTCTCTCAGCCTCTCAATCTCTCTAAATATATAGACACACTTTCTTTCTCTATTTCTTCACTACCCTCTATCACACCGTTGAAGTTTTTAAAATAAATAAATAAATAAAATATCCATAAAAATGTCCAGAACCTGGAGGAGCATGGAATTGACATTGTTTTTGAGAGCCAGGTGCTGTGCTGAAGGAGATAACCCAAACAACATAATCACAGCTGTGCTGAAGAGCAATGGTTACACCAGAACATTAGCACATATAGAATGAAAGAAACGGGAGTTTACATGCTCCTGTGCTCTCATATGATCCCATATCAACACTCTTGATGCCATCTTTGATAATGAACACAGCAAAGATGACAAGGATGGAGGCATGGATGCAGATGAAAGATGTCACCCCCACTTGGTAGACACTCAAGAAGACAAAGAAGAAGATTCAAGCGAGATACCTGCCCAGAAAGTAAACCCAAGTGCAAGTGCCCTTACTACCATCAAAACAGAAAACCATGGAGGTGAAAGAGCCAAGAAAGAGCAACAGAAGCAAAAACTAAAACAAAAACAAAAGATGAAACAGCCAAAGAAAGAAGCAAACCTGACTACCCATATAACAAAAAGGATAAATAGAGACAGCACACAGGAATGTGCAAGCTGCCATTTTGCACACCAAAGACTCCGCCACATAAACATGAAACAGGGCGGAAACCACCTGCCAAAAGGAAAGAACTACACACCACCTGCCCCAAAACAGAAGTACGCAGATGTAGTGTGTGCTACAAACCAGACCTATCAACATGTTGTTAAAAGGGCAGCTGCTGAATAACAATCTTTTTTGTGCATGGCACAAAAGATTGTACAGCAGCTGACCTGGTTACATCAATCTCACAGATGGGACTATCCCCAATATACAAGACCACCACAACAGATAGACCCAAGGTGGGCACCACTGGCAACAACACACACATCACATTGGTGCTCTTACTGAACATTAGAGGCTGTTAACACTTAGTAACAGGACAAAAATCCCTTTCTTGAGAGACCTTGTTGCATGCAATCAAGCCTTATGCATAGCACTTACGGAAATACACCTGAAATCAGATATAGCAAATGCAGAAATACACAAACCACAGTATGTTGTATTACGGACCGACAGGAAAGGAGTCATGGTGGAGTTGCTATGTACATCCACGGAGACCTCACACCCCAGGTCCTTTTGTCACACTCAAATTCAGTATGTGACACACTAATTGTACATATAAGACAACTTGATGTAGTTATATGTGCTACATATCGCCCTCCAGATGCTCCGAATCATGTAGGCAAGTTTGAGGACTGCCTTACAAAAATAGAAGAAGTTCTAGTCACATTAGAACAATACATAGGTGTACTTATGGGAGACTTCAATCTGCCCAATGTCAGATGGCCCGAGGGCCTTTCTCTCCCAGGAATGACGAGATACGAACAAGGACAGGTGAAGTCCCTCCTGAACCTCATCAACACTTTGTACATGGAACAAATAGTATTCTAACCAACCAGGGCAGGTAACATACTGGATCTCTGATTCACATATAGTATGGATCTCATCCATAATGTGAAAGTGACACCGACGCTACTCTCGGATCACAACATGGTAGAGCTGACCATGTACGGACCAAAGGAAACCATGGACATGCAGCCTACAAGAAACTCTCAGAATCTTTCCAATTTGAACTGCCATAAGACAAACTGGAAACAAATTGAGAAAGAGATCCTCAAACAAAACTGGCCTAAATGTCTCTCCTCACCGGACATTGGCATGAAACTTCAACAATTCATGTCTGTAATGCAAGAAAGGCCACTGTACACAAGAACAAAATCCCCAGGGAGAGGAAAATTCTTACGAGACGGTGTACAAAAGCTTCAAATCGCCTAAACAAACAACTTGAAAGCAGTGAAAAGTCCCACCTGAAAATACAACTACTGGAGATTGAATAAAATCTGCAACTTTCCCATGAAAAAGAAAGAGCAGACAAAGAAGCCTGGGCTATAGACAATATAAAATCTAACCCCAGAGCTTTGTACAAGTTTGCCAAAGAAACAGCTTCAGCGCACTGCAGGATAGGGCCACTCGTCGAAAAAGATGGTGCACTCACAGGAAACCCAAGGAGGATAAGTGAAATACTAAATGAGCAATTCAAAAGTGTTTTCACTCCACCCCTAGGACACTTTCAAGTCAGCAATCAAACTGACTTTTTTACCACTGCAGATATAAAAACAGAGTCAATGATGATCGATTACATCAATATAAAGGAAGATGATGTAATAAGGGCTATAGATGAATTGAACCTAAACTCAACTACTGGCTCTGATGGATTCCGAGC
>NW_026318660.1:18667-20091 GCF_001194135.2 Octopus bimaculoides
GGGCTATGACCCTCTCTGTAACTTTCATAACCTGATCTAACAGCTTGATGCCTCTGTAATATATATATATATATATATATATATATATATTTTGAGCATGGCCATTGCTAGTACCGCCTGACAAGCTCTTGTGCTGGTGGTACGTAAAAGCACCCACTACACTCTCTGAGTGGTTGGCTTTAGGAAGGGCATCCAGCTGTAGAAATTTCCAGATCAGATTGGAGCCCGGTGCAGCCATCTGGTTCGCCAGTCCTCAGTCAAATCGTCCAACCCATGCTAGCATGGAAAGCGGATGTTAAACAATGATGATGATGATATATATATATATATACACCATCGTCCACATACCTTCACATGCACACACGCACATGTCAATGTCACCAGCCTCCTTCCACAGGCACATACACGCTCTCACATTCACACACACACACACACTTTCCTTTTGCGATCAGCACTACTTTATTATCTCCCCTTCTTTCTAGTTCTCCTGTGTGACTCCTCTGTCCGGCATTCGCCATGACAGATCGCTAGCCACTATACATTTTTCTATTTTCTCTCCCTGTTTATTTCTGTGTTCCTTTCTGTCGAAGTGTGTAAGCTCAAAACGTAAAAGACTTTCTAACTTCCTGAGCATTAAACTAATACATCTGTTTGTTGTTTACACACCTTTCTTCGTCTTTTGCTCTTTGTAAATTCTCACTATGTATTATACGCTCATGTGGTTGCACTAGTTTTATCCTGTCTCCACCTCCATTTCAAACTTTCCTTGGACTATTTTACCTGGTTTCTCTACCTGGACTTTCTTCTACTCTCCTACACCTGGACTCCTACACTTCAGCTGCACCTCTCCTACCCATGGATTACACTGGACTCTTCCTTTGATGAGAAATCATTCCAATACACCACAATGTTTGAACCTTTTGAACTTTTCTAAACTTTCTTGTACTTTCTGCTTTTTCCTATTGCTGTTTCTCTCAGTCCGCACTTGTTACCTTGCTTCTCTCTCCCTCCCTTTCTTTTTCCCTTTTGTCTTCTCTTTTCCCTTTCTTCCCCTTTCTCTTTGTTTCTTCCTTCTTTCTCTTTTTGTTTTTATTTTTCTTCTTCTCCCACCTCTTGTATTTTTTCTTCTCACACCATTTGCATTTTGTAGCCTCACACCTTCGCATTTTTTCTCCCCACACCTTTTGAATTTTTCCTCCTCACGTTTTTATTGCCTTTCTCTCTCCCACCTCTTTTGAATTTTTCCTCCTTTTTCTCTCTTTTCTTCTCGTTTTTCAATCATACCCGATTACAAACCTTTCCTCCTCCATCTTCACTACCACCTAAAAACACCTTTGCACACTTCCTTTTCTCTGCTTTCAACCTTCTGTTAACCGTTCCCTACTAATTTTCAAAATACACGCTTCTGCAACCACCTTTTGTTT
>NW_026318660.1:20319-23371 GCF_001194135.2 Octopus bimaculoides
CTCATCTCAGTCTCCCTCCCATGCTAACACTACTTTACGTTACATAATTCATTTAAATAATCTCTTTCATCAATTTCTTGCTCACACCAAACAACATAAACTCTACTCACCCCTCCATTCCATCTTACCTGATGCTACTACCCCCAACTCCTCCCCTCTCCCTCCCTGATACGTTCCCCCACCCACACCCACATCCCCTCCCTCTCAGCCTTCCACCATTCCTCCAGATCTTCCCCTCTGAGGTGGAGCACTCCCTCCTCAGTAGAGGTCTGCGTGTCATCTCCCTCACTCCATCCAGCAATGAATTTCAGACTCCTGCCGATATCCACAATTTTGTGTGCCACATTAGGTTGTGTGCACTTTTCCGAAACACTCCACCTGCATCTAATGAGGACGACTGCTTCACCAATCTGGGCTGCTGACCCTCCCAATGGACACCAGCTCCTGGCCAGTTCTAAGCAGTCGATCTTAGAACTAAGTTCTAAGCAGTTCTAAGCACGCTGTGGACCAGTTTGACTTTTCCAAGCATCCCCGACATCTGAACATCTCCACTGCCAAACTCTCAGCACTTCGTTGTCTCCAACGCCACACAAACATCATCATAAAATTGGCCGACAAGGGTGGAGCTGTGGTGGTGTGGCACGCAGACCTTTACAAGGCGGAAGCTCTCCGCCAACTTCAAGACACCTCCTTCTACTGCCCCTCTGCCCTCCAATCCCATGCCCAGCTACCAACAGACTGTGTCCTCCCGTCTCTCCCACCAACTCTAACCTCATTGTCCACACCCCTCGCACTTCCACAATTTACTTCCTCCCCAAAATCCACAAACCTAACAACCCTGGCCACCTCATCATCTCCGCCTGCAACTTCCCCACTGAACTCATCTCCAGATATCTTGACCGTGTCCTTGTCCCCCTAGTGGCTTTCCTCCCCTCTCACATCCATGACACCAACCACGCTCTTCGTTTGTTCAACTCTTTCTCCTTCTTAACTTCTCCTCACTCTTGACATCAAGAGACTATACACGGTGATCCCTCACCACAAGGGGCTGCATGCACTCCAGCATTTCCTGGACCTTCGACGCAGCCCCCAACCTGACACATCCACACTCCTTCGTCTGGCCAAACTTGTCCTCTCACTCAATTGCTTCTCATTCGCGGGTGATTTTTACCAGCAGTTTTGGGAGTGGCCATGGGAATGAGAATGGACCCCAACTATGTGAACCTGTTCGTTGGCTACGTTGAGGCCGAAATATTCTCAAGTTTCACTGGTCCCACTCCTGAACTATACAGTCATTATATTGATGACTGTATCGGTGCGACCTCACTCTCCTGTAAACATCTCGACTCTTTCCTCTCTTTTGTCAAATCTTTCTATCCTGCCCTCCACTTCACCTGCACTATTTCCGACATCTCAGTTGCCTTTCTCAACATTTCAGTCAGCATTCATCACTCCACTCTCACCACCTCTATCCACTACAAACACACAGACTCACACTCATACCTCAACTTCTCCTCCTCCCACCTTAAACACACCAAGAGCTCTCTATCCCCTATTCCCAATTCCTCCGTCTACACAGGCTCTGCAATGACAACCATGATTTTGAGTCTCAATTCATGGCTCACCACTTCATCCTATGTGGCTATCCCCTCATCACTATCCACACCACCCTTGCCAGAGCATGTTTCATGGACCATGCATCAGCTTTCTCCTCCTGCACCCACCCCACCATCACCTGTCTCCCGTTTCCCCTCACCTACCACCCCAACACCCTTCCTCTCCAATGCACCATTCCAAGCCTTCCAGCGACTCTAGTCCGACCCCTCCACTTCACACATCTTCCCTAACCGACCCCCCCCCTCTCTTTCAAACAAACTCACAACCTACGAGACCTCTTGGTCCACAGCTTCTTCTCTAACCTAGCTTCTGAACCCGGCTCATCCCCCTGCTCCCACCGACGCTGCCGCACCTGCCTTTACCTCTCCAACACAACCCTCCTTACAGGCACCCATCATTGGCCTTATCATATCACTGACTCCTTCACCTGCACTTCTAGCAATGTCATCTACTGCATCTCCTACTCTCTCTGTCCTTCTCTATGCATTGGTCAAATGGGACGCTGCTTGGCTGACTGGTTTGCGAAAGACCTCTGAGACATCTGACTCAGCAACCACACCCTGGTCTCACGCCATTTCCACTCTACCGGTCACTCTTTACAACACCTGTCTGTGTTCGAATTGTCCTTGCACAGGGGCTATCTGAACTCCCGTCTTTGCTACGAGCAGGGATTAATCTTCTCTCTTTGCTCCTTTGCACCTTCCCTTTTCATCTAACCCTCCTCCTCTCTCCCCTCTTCCACCCTCTCCCTTCATCGTCACTCCCTCCCTTGTTACCCCACCCCTACATATTCCAACCCCACCATCCCTATACATCCCATCCCACACCCACCTCATCCCTTAGACTCCACCCTTGCTTCCCCCACCACACCACACACCACCCTACACACACTAGCACTGACCACTTCCCAGCACCCATACCAGCGCTGACCACTTCCCAGCACCTAGACCATCATCCACACACCTATACACGCACACGTCAATGTCACCTGCCCCCTTCCACAGACACATACACTCACTCACATACACACGTGCACCATTACTTTATTATCTCCCCTTCTTCTTAGCTCTCTTGTGTGACCCCTCTGTCCAGCATTCACCATGATAGATCGTTAGCCACTAAACCTTTTTCTATTTTCTCTCCCTCTTTATTTTTGTGTTCCTTTTTGTCAAAGATCGTAGGCTCGAAATGTAAAAGACTTTCTCACTTTCCGAGCATTAAACTAATACATCTGTTTGCTGTTTACACATCCATCTTCGTCTTTTGTTTTTTGTAAATCCTCACTATATATCCACATATATGTATGTGTATATATGTATGTATATATGTATATGTGTATGTGTGTATATTCACCATGATAGATCGCTGACCACTACATTTATATATTTTTTCTTCTTGTTTCTCTCCTTATTTCTTTCTGTGTTCCTTTCAGTTG
>NW_026318661.1:0-444 GCF_001194135.2 Octopus bimaculoides
TATTTTTAGATATCTAAGTGTTTTTAAATATTCTAAGTGCTTGTATTCTGACCTCTAAATTTTTTATTCCTATATAGTATATCGTGTGAATTTATAATACACTATGTTTTATATAATATAGACTTTTTATATCTTATTATGTGTATATTTTGTACTTATTTTACTTATATATTTTTTTAAATGCCTATGTATTTATAAATGGTTTTAAATATTTTTAGATATTTGCGGGCTTATAAAAATACGTATATGTCTATATGCTTTATGTTATTAATACTTCTATTAAGTTGAGCTTTATGTCGCTTTATTAATGTCGAAGTAAGCGAGCATATATATTGAATATTCTGCTGGTCATGTTCCGCTAGTTTCCGCTCGTATTGCCTCCACTCAAATTATGAATTGGAACTTAGCTCAATTTGAGCACTTCGATTCTAGCCTGTCTACGAG
>NW_026318662.1:0-496 GCF_001194135.2 Octopus bimaculoides
AAGTCCTATCTAGAAATATTGGATAATACTATGCTTCCATACGCCCGAAAATATTAGGACTTCCTTGCATGACAACCACCCGAATGGCACCTCGTACCTAGTCAGAAATTATATTAGACCTAAGAGATTTCGGTTGAAGTAGTGGCCAGCGCAGTCACCCGACATAAATCCCATTGGAAATCCTTGGGAATGGTTGGGTAGAGATGTGAAAATTAGTAAGACAAAGAATAAGGATGATTTTTAAAAAAACATTATTCGTCAAAAGTGGAGGAAAATCACCGCAGTATTGATAATAATTCTGAATAATTCTGTTTCGCAGATGCAAAGCTGTATTAAGCAATTTTGGATGCCCAAAATATTGACTGTGTGATTTTATTGTTTTTTGGGGATATCAGAACGAATTTTTATAGCAAAAAAACAAAACAAAAAAAATATATATATAGCTTTAGGAGTGGCTGTGTGGTAAGTAGCTTGCTTACGAATCACATGGTTCTGG
>NW_026318663.1:0-298 GCF_001194135.2 Octopus bimaculoides
ATCATCTCTTTTGAAGTCGTCCCCGTTCAAAAGCCACACACCTTATCTAGCGTCGTTTCTCTTGATAGATGCATCCCTGAAACTTCATCATTGGGGACAGCAAGTAGCTACCTCGTCGCATTGCGTTGAATTTCCTCAACGTCTTTAAGCTTTCTTCCTTTGACGTGGGATTCTTTACAAGCTTTGTGTTCGGGATCGTAGCCATAGACCCACGATTCATTACCTGTTATGACAGTTTTCAAATATTTTTCGTTTTCCTCGACATAATCAAGGAAAGCCTGCGCAGCTGAAATCTGAT
>NW_026318664.1:0-285 GCF_001194135.2 Octopus bimaculoides
ACAAACCCATCTGTAACACAAGGCAAAGGGGGAAACTCCATAGAGTTGCTCAACTGCTAGAAATAGTAGCCAAACTTCCCTCAAATCACACCACTACATACAGTCTTCAAAAAGACAGGATGATCAGAGGTGGTACCCCATGATCAAAGGTTTGGTTCAATGAGACTCACATAAACAACAACACTTACAAACACACAGAATATTAATGACTTAATTATTAATTATTAATTAGTCACAAAACTACACTTTCATAGAAGAAGGTAATAAGGTTTGCCAGCATGGAAG
>NW_026318665.1:0-202 GCF_001194135.2 Octopus bimaculoides
TCCGTTAAGCCTCCATCTGCACTTTTCGAGCGGAATTCGAAAGTACGTGCATCCGTTCGGCCTCCCTAGGCAACGTTCGAGCGGAAATCGAACGTACGTGCGTCCGTTTGGCTTCCCTCTCCACCGTTCGTGCGATATTTGAACGTATATGTGTCCGTTCGGCCTCCCTCTGCACCATTCAACCGAAACACGAACGTTCGTG
>NW_026318666.1:0-411 GCF_001194135.2 Octopus bimaculoides
GAGTTTCAGGGCTATTTCCCTTCGTCATGGCCGGTATGACAGACTTTATTGCCCTTGTGGGCAATAAAGAAATAAGAACTGAATATATTCCTTCAGAAACAAAAATACACCAACATCTTAATTCACCGTGGAAATACCGATCTCTATCTTATAGAGAGACACTCAGGTTACTTGTGGGAACAAAAGTACAAATATAAATATTCCATTTGTAATCACCCACAATCCTAGAAACAACGACACCCTGCACTCAGCCAAACGATACCTCCCAATTGTGCATCTATCGTGAAATCTCCTACGAATAATGAAAATGCACAAATTATCAATAGTCGTAGAAAACTACCCAGCCTCAAGCGACTTCTAACAAAGGTGAGATTCACATTTGAAAAAGAAATGATTCAAGTAACCATCTGT
>NW_026318666.1:421-1001 GCF_001194135.2 Octopus bimaculoides
AACCCCAGTTGTGGGACATGTGAATTAATTGAGCAAGGGACAACAAAGAGATTCAAGAATGGGAAGGAATATAGTGAATGCAAACATGAATTGCAAAAGAGAAAACTTCATCTACTGCGTCACATGTCCACAATGAAATGAAAACTACATTGGGGAGACAAGAAGGTAACTAAACAACGAATTAGGGATTCATCTCTTAGGAATATTCCATGCGGTGAACATCTAGATATCTGTGCATACGGAAAATTTTAAATATTCCCATTTTACAAAATAAACGATGAAAATGTTCAACTATGAAATGCAAAAGAAACATACTTTATAAGAATTCTAAATCCGAAACTAAGCCGAAAATAGCCATCACTCCATATAATAAAGAATGGTAAAAGAATATTTATGACTAATTTTGAAAGACAAAGGAAGGATCATTCATGAAAACCCCAATTCCGAATATAACCATAAATAATTAATACTACTGCTACTAATACAAAACATAAGCATGTAACTCGGCGTGCTAATGATTCTGCCAGGTCACTGCCTTAATAATGGTAATAATAATAATAATAATAATAATAATAATAAT
>NW_026318667.1:0-287 GCF_001194135.2 Octopus bimaculoides
TCAAAAGGTCCCTGAAAAAGGTTTGTTTAAGGATGTTGAGCAAAACACCCCCCTTTCCAAAGGTGAATTATTCAAACCCCAAAGAATTCATCTCAACACATGGCTATGATGCTCCTCCACTACTTCTGCTCATGATCAGAGATGCACATATCGTCAGCCACCAATGGCCATGCTCAACTGGTTAAGGTGAAACAACTGACATGCAAATCTGTGGTATTAAGCAGAATATTTGCTGTTGCCCATCGTTTATTCCAAGACATATCAATGTACATGGTAACACTTCCAAT
>NW_026318668.1:0-457 GCF_001194135.2 Octopus bimaculoides
ACACACACTCACATATATTCATTAAATAATATATGGGTTCTTAAAATTGAAAGCAACAATAATTAAAAAAAAACTATATATGCAGACATAACAGGGCACGTGAGATACACACTGTCATATTTATATTGGCAAACGTACATATTGTATGTATATGTATGAATGTACATCTGCACACAAATGTATGTACATATACGTACTTACATACATATATATGTATATATATTTTATTAGCTTATACATATACCATATTATATATATATATATATTTGAAAAGCTTTGTATGTATATATATATATATGTATGTATACCTATACAAGTATATATTTAACACAAATATATATACCTTTTGTATTTATGCATCTCCATCTCTCTCTCCCTATATATATATATATATATATATATATATATATATATATACATGCCAAAAAGTTTATATTATATGAATTTTGTATACATA
>NW_026318669.1:0-409 GCF_001194135.2 Octopus bimaculoides
GATAAAATAAAAATAAGTACCAGTTTAACACTGGGGTCAATGTAATTGACTTAATCCCTTCCCAAATTGCTGGCCTTGTGCCAAAATTTGAAGTCATAATTATTATTATTATTATTATTATTATCATTATCATTATTATTATTATTATCATTATCATTATTATTATTATTATTATTATCATTATTATTATTATTATTATTATTATTAATTATTATTAAAATGGCAAGCTGATAGAATTGTTAGCATGCCGAGCGAAATGCTTAATTGCATTTTGCCTGTTGCTACATTCTGAGTTCAAATTACACCAGGGTCGACTTTGCCTTTTATCCTTACAGGGTCGATTAAATAATCCCTTCCCGCCAAATTTCAGGCCTTGTGCCTACAGTAGAAAGGATTATTATTATTATTA
>NW_026318670.1:0-208 GCF_001194135.2 Octopus bimaculoides
AGATAGATAGATAGATAGATAGATAGAGATAAAATGTAATTAACTATAATATAATTACTTATCTAGTTAATCACAGTCAATTATGTCAGCATTATAGTTATACAATTAGCATTGATATGCTATGGTAGTGCCTAGCATAATCGCATCCGATAAAAGATTATATATATATATATCTTCGAAACGTCGAGTTAGAATAGAGGCAGCTGAT
>NW_026318671.1:0-342 GCF_001194135.2 Octopus bimaculoides
TGATTGCCTCCGTTAGCTGATTCATACCAGTCATTTTTATTTAGTTATATTCCTTCCAAATTTATATTAACTAATTAGTATTGACAGAAACAGGCTTGACGGCGCGAAATAATAGTCCCTAAAATTAAATCCGGTTCAAGAAAGAGAAGCAACAATCCATTTCCTAATTCTGATAAATCAAAAGGAACCAACCAATCAATAGAATTTCAAGAACTTTGTTTTGTTTTCGAGTAGTTCTTCAAATAATCACTAAATTAAAAATTGATTCCAGCAAGAATTAATACAGGTAAGGAATACTTGAAGATTTACATCATGGAAAGTATAGAGAATAATCTCGTTAAA
>NW_026318672.1:0-457 GCF_001194135.2 Octopus bimaculoides
CGTCCAACCCATGCTAGCATGGAAAACGGACGTTAAATGACGATGATGATCATCATCATCATAGTATCAAGTAAAGGTAATAAACCTCATTAAGGGATCATAAATCCAATGAAAATACTGGTTAGTTACCAATCTACAGAAAGTTCAGCTATAAGGTAACCGTATAAACCGTGGTTCATATATATATAATTAAAGAATGAGGAGAAAATGGAGAGGTAATTAATAAAATTATTTATAGATTATAAAATATGACAACATCTCTGATAACTGTATCAATTCAGAAATCTTTAGATAATTAATTTATAGAATTAAAATCATTATAAGATGAAACTCTTCAGAGGTAGTAAGGCTATACCGATTAGAAATACATGTTGAGATAACAGCTATGAGACTGTTAACTCATACAGTTGATCTTTCTATGTATATATATATATATATATATATATATATATATATA
>NW_026318673.1:0-351 GCF_001194135.2 Octopus bimaculoides
GCGATGCTTTGTAATATTTTATTGGATGGGAAGAGAAGATAAAAAAAAGCTGCATAATACATCTTCCTTACCTCACAATTTTCCAATCATCATAGTCTTATGTATATGTGTGTGTATATATATATATATATGTATATCTATCTATATATCTATATATATATATATATGTGTGTGTGTGTGTGTGTGTGTGGGTGTATGTGTGTGTATGTATATAAATATATGTAGATACATATGTATGAATGTATATATAACTATAAATACATATATGTATAAATATGTATGTGTATATATTCATATATTCATATATCCATATATATATATATATATACATACATATATATATATATATAT
>NW_026318674.1:0-698 GCF_001194135.2 Octopus bimaculoides
TATATATATATATATATATATATATATATGTATATATATATATGAAGAGAGAGAAAGAGACAGAGAGAAAAAGAGATTTATAAACAAATATAAATACATACATATCATATATGTATATATGTACGTAAGTATTTATATATGTATAGACATTTGTCTATCTCTCTCACTTTCTACACACAAACACACACGCACTCACATATATATATATAGAGAGAGAGGGGGGGGAGAAGTCGGAAGAGATTGATAAACAAACATAAATACATGTCATATATGTATATTTATATATTTATATATACACACACACACACACACATATATATATAGACATTGTATAGATGTATATATACCTATGTATATACTACGTGTATATATGTGTATGTGTGTATGTATGTACGTTTGTATGTACGTTTGTATGTATGTATATGGAAACAGGTTGGCAGTGCTGATAATCTGATTATATTTTCGCGAATTAAGATATTGAATAGGCATCAAGGCAGAAATCAATATTTACTTTGGGAAGTAAACTGTTTCAGGGAGGAAGACATATTGGCGAATGAGAAAAAAACAAGAAGGGGAAAAGAATTGAGGAATATCGATCCTTTACATGAACACACACACACACAAACACATACATGTATGCATGCATGAATGTATGTAAGTAATGTATGTGTGTGTATGTATCCATGTATGTACGTATG
>NW_026318675.1:0-1087 GCF_001194135.2 Octopus bimaculoides
ATATATATATATATCTTATCTTTTATTTATTTCAGTCATTAGACTGTAGCCATGCTGGAGCACCACCTTGAATTCTTTTAATTGAATGAATTGACGCCAGTCCTTATTTATTTAAGCCTGGTACTTATTCTATTGGTCTCTTTTACCAAACCGCTAAGTTACAGGGACACAAACACATCAACACCGGTTGTCAAGTGGTAATGGGAAGACAAACACAAGCACAAAGACACACACACGCACACATATATATGTATGTGTATATATTCTTTTATTCTTTTATTTGTTTCAGTCATTTGACTGCGGCTATGCTGGAGCACTGCCTTCAGTTGAACAAATCAACCCCAGCCTAGTACTTATTCTATCGGTCACTTTTGCCGAACTGCTAAGGTATGAGGACGTAAATGCACCAGCATCGGTTGTCAAATGATGGTGGGGGAACAAACACAGAAACACACACAAGCACACACACACACACACATACACACACACACGCACACACATATATATATACAACAGGCTTCTTTCAGTTTCCGTCTACCAAATCCACTCACAAGGCTTTGGTCGGCCCAAGGTAATAGTAGAAGACCCTTGCCCAAGGTGCCACACAGTGGGACTGAACCTGGAACCATGTGGTTGGTAAGCAAGCTACTTACCAACAGCCTCTCCTGCACCTAAACACCTGTCATTGACTAGGTTGAAAAAAGCTGCCAAAATTGTACTATGAATATTGAAAGTTATTCACTAAAATTGTATTGAACATGAGGGCCACAATGAATATCAGTGGCTACAGGACAGTACCCTGTGGAACACCACTCATTATTTGTGCTGACTTCTATCTAGAAAGTCATGTAGCCATTCTCCAGGTTTCCAAATATGGCAAGATTTTGAAGCTTTTAGCAAATCATACCATGGTCGACTTTGTCAAAGGCTTTTGTAAATCAAGGTATTTCACATCAACATTTGAATTGTTGAGAAGCTGCTTTAGCACCCAGTCATAATGCTGCAAGATCTGTGTCAGGCAGCTTGTACCTAGTTGAAAACCATGTTGGGTGTCAGTCAGCAAGTCATTCTCTTCAAGGAATGCAAT
>NW_026318676.1:0-314 GCF_001194135.2 Octopus bimaculoides
TACATATACGCATATATGTATGTAAGTATGTATGTATGAAGGCATGAGTAAATGAGATTACAAAGGAATAAGCAATTATCTAACGAACTTCATTAGGTAATTGTTTATTCGTTTGTAACCTAATTTTCCTACTACTGCTGTGAACTCAACGAACGCTTCGTTCTGAAACATTGTATATTGAGTTCTACACCAAGTTATTACTATCTCAATGTCTAAGACACACATACACACACAGAGTATATATATAAATATACATATATATACAGGCTTCTTTGTTTCTGGGGTTGTATGTGGATATGTACGGCAGTATTTTC
>NW_026318677.1:0-360 GCF_001194135.2 Octopus bimaculoides
TATATATATATATATATATATATATATACATAATATATGTATATATATTTATTTATATGTATGTATATATATATTGCAATTTGCATATATATGTACATTGTATATATGTGTGTTTGTGTACATATATATGATTTATATACATCTGTTTATGTATGCTTAATATATATTATATGTTTATATATGATCAAGATATATATATATATATTTATATCTATGTGTATATATAAACATGCATGCATGCATGTATGTATGTGTGCATATGCATGTATATGTAATACACAATGTATATAGTAAATGCAATATACATATAAAACATATATATATATATATATATATATATGTATATATATATATATGTAT
>NW_026318678.1:0-360 GCF_001194135.2 Octopus bimaculoides
TGTGTGTATATATGTATATATGTGTATATATATATATGTGTATATATATAAATGCATATGTATATATGTTTATATGTGTGTATATATATATAAATATGTATATATATAAATATGTGTATATATATATAAATATATACATGTGCATATATATATATAAATACATATGCATGTGTGTATATATATGTATATAAATGAATATATAAATGTATATATGTGTATGCCTTGACTGGCTTCTATGGTGGTACATTAAATGCACCATCCGATCGTATCCGATTCCAACTCTTCTGCACACTTGTGCCAGTGGCACGTAAAAAGCACCTACTACACTCTCGGAGTAGTTGGCGTTAGGAAGGGCATCCA
>NW_026318679.1:0-484 GCF_001194135.2 Octopus bimaculoides
TGTGGTTGGTAAGCAAGCAAGCTACTTACCACACAGCCACTTATTAATTTCTCATAAGGTCACAAGTTGCGATTACTGTTGTCAACAAAATCCAAAGAGAAAACGCTAATAAACATGGAGCTTTCCTTAATATTGCTACGGCGTAAAGTGATGGATCTGATTGGCTAAAGTTTAAAAAGAAATTCAGCCTATAAAGGTTCCAGACATTTTATATTATTCATTTCTCAAAAACATGCTGTGATATTCGTAATTGACCTGAAAAACTACAATTGTGTTGAAACTTTCAATAAAATCGGAAAAAGTAGTTGAAACTGAAAAGTTCATTCGTCTCACTGAGATTTTAATCTAACTGAGCAATTTGCTCCGGTATCTATCTATTTAACATTTGTGTAAATCGTTATTGTTCATTAATTCAAAGGAATTGTATTTTGTAATTATAACAAAAAATATATAAGGTTGTTTTCATTCTAGTTGACTTTATATA
>NW_026318680.1:0-304 GCF_001194135.2 Octopus bimaculoides
TATATATATATATATATATATATATATATATATATACACACTTCCATACATGCATGCAGGTGTACGCAAACGTACACATAACTATTCTTCAAACCCTCATAGACAAAGAGAAAAACACACACGTGCACACTTACCTGCGATACAGCAGAAAAATTAATGAGAAGCTCAAACACACAAACTCAATACACAAACACGGTCGCACGCACAAACACGCAAACACTAATAAAATTGCACAAAAAACCCCGCCCCTCATTCACGTATCATCAAACATAAACATACACACACATACGCACACACAGACACA
>NW_026318682.1:0-333 GCF_001194135.2 Octopus bimaculoides
CAACAAATTTATCATTTAGGAGATTCGAGAAATCAGCAAAATGACGGAGTAAAAAGGGAATTAGTGGTCGTGAGGTGATAAAAGCGCCACGAAGAAAGTTTGAAAAGATAAGAAAATAAGGGAAATAAAGTAAAGGAGAGATAAGTATAGAAAAAAGGTAAAAAGGGCGAAAGAGTGAAAAGAGAAAGAAAAAATAGAGAATAAAGATTAGTCATGACGTATCTTAAATCTAAGATTGAGGAAAATAGAATAGAGAAATAAGATCAAATAAAATTGAAAATAAGAACGGAACAGGAAAAGAGGAGGAAAATATAGCCACACACACACACATGT
>NW_026318683.1:0-206 GCF_001194135.2 Octopus bimaculoides
CAGTAGCAGCAGCAGTAGCAGCAGCAGTAGCAGCAGCAGTAGCAGCAGCATAGCCGTCGCTGCCATCGTCGCCATAATCATTATCGTCATCATCACCAACTTTATCATTATCATCACCATCAACATCAACATCACCACCACCACCCCCACCATCACCAGCACCATCATCAGTATCATTGCCATTATTGCCATCATCATCACAATCA
>NW_026318684.1:0-274 GCF_001194135.2 Octopus bimaculoides
CACACACATATATATACAAGTACATGTGCGCGCGTGCGCGCATGTCAATACATATGTACTGAAATATAAATTTACACCTAGAGCATGCATATAAAGATGTTAACATATACAAAAACACCGGACTTCCACTTTTCCCCCTTCTCCAGTGAAATGCAAGGAGATATGGAGACATTTGACACAATGTACACAGATTCAAAGATATATATGTACATGAAAATTACATAAAAATAAAACTTTAGGCCACACTCACATAGACATATTCATACACTTGCTC
>NW_026318685.1:0-342 GCF_001194135.2 Octopus bimaculoides
GCTGATTTCCATCGCCTTTATTTTTACAGATATCCTACTGTTTATGGTACAACACTGATAATGACGTGCCGTAAAGATACACGTCAGAAATATCCGGTAAGTACTGAACATGTGTTCATTCACTTCCGGAACGGTCGCACGCATATCTATCTATCTATCTATCTATCTATCTATCTATCTATCTATCTATCTATCTATCTATCTATCTGTCTACCTGTATGTTTGTCTATCTGTCTATGTATCTATCTACTCGTCTATCTCTTTCTCTTACGAACACACACACAACACAAAAACACACACACACATGACTTATATATAAACACTCATACAAAATATTTCATA
>NW_026318686.1:0-229 GCF_001194135.2 Octopus bimaculoides
TACATACATACATACATACATATATATATGTATATACATATATATGTTTATGTATTACATATAAATATATATGTATATATCTTTGTATATATGTATATATGTTTGTATTATATATATTTATATATATGTATATATATATATCGATGTTGTATATAATCTAAATTACAACTTTATATATTCACATATATATATTACATACATACATACATACATACATATATATATATAT
>NW_026318687.1:0-485 GCF_001194135.2 Octopus bimaculoides
TATGGTTATAGAAAGATCCATTAGGAAATCTTGATGTATATGGGGAAAAACTTTTGGCAGGGGATTTTTACGGTGTAAACCGGGCGGTGTACATCACTGGGTTTGATTTGATTTGTTTGTTTACATTCTGAAAGAAAATAACGATGGTAGGTTGCGTACCGTCGATTATTCCTTCACTCTCTTTGATATATGTGTTTCGCTAATAATAGTAGTGTTGGTGATGGCAATAATGCGACCCTGAAGAGATGGAGTATCCAGCAATTTATAATTTATAATTTATAATTTGTAATTTGTAATATGTTGTAATATGTTATAATATTTTATGGGACATTTTATGATGTGGTTTATTTATCCTGGATACTTTATTGAAATGTGCATAGGTTTGGTTTATTGTGGTTGTTTCTGCTATTTTAATTGTTGCTGCAATAAAGTACCTTCAATGCATCGATTTTGAGCTCCATCTTTTAAGACACACACATACACAC
>NW_026318687.1:1127-2087 GCF_001194135.2 Octopus bimaculoides
ACCATTCACTTTCGACCAAATCATTCATTTTCGACCTATCCATCCATTTTTGACCAAACTATTCATTTTCGACGAAACTTTTTCGATCTCTTCGGATCAAACGATTCATTTTCGACCAAACTCACTTTAGACGAAATCGACTAAACCATTCATTCTCGACCCGACCAAACTGTTCATTTCCGACCAAACCATTCACTTTCTACCAAACCATTCATTTTCGAATAAACTATTCACTTCCGACCAGAGCGTTAACGTCCAATCCATTCACTTCCGACCAAACCATTCACTTTCGACCAAATCATTCATTTTCGACCTATCCATCCATTTTTGACCAAACCATCCATTTTCGACCAAACCATCCATTTCCGACCAAACCATCCATTTTAGACAAAACTATTCACAAACAAGCAATTCATTTTCGACCAATCCATTCACTTCCGACAAAACCATTCACTTTCGACCAAACCATTCATTTTCAACCATATTCACTTCCGTCCAAAGTATTCATGACCAAATCATTCACTTCCGACTAAACTATTAACTTTCGAATATATTTTAGTCTAAACCAGTAAATAACCATGCTCAAGGTGATGTTCCACGCATTTATATACATGTATATATACGACAGGCTTCTTTCAGCTTTAGTCTACCAAATCCCCTCATGGTCCGAGGCTGTAGATGAAGGCAATTGCCCAAGGTACCACACTGTGAGACTGAACCCGGAACCCTGTGGTTGGTTAGCAAGCTACTTACCACACAGCTAATATATAGTTTGCAATGACTTTCGAAAAATTCAAATAGAAAGATGGAGCTGTTTTGCTCTGTCTTGTTTTATAGGAACTTCATGGCTCAAATTATTATGTTTTGAAAAGGATTTGATTGGTAGAAGATAGTTACCTGACAGGTCTTTAAATTTTTTGTAGGTTCCCCGCTACGTCCGTATGTTAGTATTAAGTGACA
>NW_026318687.1:2841-4049 GCF_001194135.2 Octopus bimaculoides
ATAAAATTTCTGAAATCTGTAAGTTGTTCCAATGTGTACGTTCATAGTATTAGGCAGTCATCTAAGTAACGTTTCCAGTTTTCTTGTAAATATTTGTGGAACTTCAAGCAGTCGGGGCAACTTTTGTCGCCATCGCAGTCCCAGATATTTGTTTGTAAATATTGCCATCGAAGTCAAATAAGTCGTTTTCGAGGATAAACTTTAATCCGTCTGTGACGAAACTCTTTTCAATTGTGTCGGAATTTTCTGAGTTAATTTTGCAAGCAGGAAACCGATAAAAATTTGTAAGATCAACCAACCTCTACCAATCAAATGCTACTCAAAACATACTAATTTGAGCCTTGAACTCCCTATAAAACAGAGCAAACTTCAAACACTAGTCAAAAGCAAGACAGCTGCGACACAAGCCACGTGATTCTCTTTGAACGTTTCGAAAATCAGTGTAAGCTGTGATACCGGTTAAAGCTTCAAATATTTTTATAAAAAACATTTTAACTATTCTTAGTGCATTTTCAACTTCTATTTACCTATACATGTTCCTGAGAGAGAGAAAGAGAGAGAGAGAGAGAGAGAGAGAGAGAGAGAGAGGAAGCTTTCTTAAAAATGTATTTATGTGTGTAAATTACTTTCACAACAAAGAAAAAACGAAAATCTAGGAACAATATCGATTACTATCCGTAGATGACAAACCAACTAGACGTACGATCTAAGGTATTATTCGGTACATGTTTATTTAAAACATTATAATTTGTATAGAGATCAAGGGGACTGATGGTGGGGTGAGTAAGAGAAATTGTCCCTTAAGAAAATCTGTTATGCAGCTTAAAATTCTTGCTCTGCCCGAGAAAGAAACAAATAAAAAGTGATAAAATGATAATAGACCCGATATAGATTTAGTTGTTATGTTGTAGTGTGCCATATTTTTATTTCTATGATACTAGTTTTTGTTGCTAATTTTCTCAAAGTCAGAATAGGGTACGCCTGTCACTCGTAAGAAGTGGAATATAGGGTAAGACAGGGGAGAAATATTTTTGTTAGGTGGGATTTGGATTACGGAAATCATAGAGTAAGTCAGAGATAAATTATACTTAATCATTTTCAAACGATTTATAATTACATATATGAGTGTGTATGTGTGTGCTTGTGTGTGTTTGTATATATATATATATGTATGTGTGTGTGTGTGTGTGTGTGTGTGTGTGCGTGTG
>NW_026318687.1:4715-4955 GCF_001194135.2 Octopus bimaculoides
TGTATGTATATATATATATATATATATATAAATGAATAAATGCAGAGCAAATGAGGGAGAGAAAGGGAGAGAGAAAGAGAGGGGGAAAGCGTTATGTACATATATATATATATATAAATATATATGTACAGAGAGAGAGAGATGTATATATACATATAGATATACACATATATATATATATATCTGTGTAGGTGCGTGTGTACATATTTATACCTGATTGTTAATTATCTGAAAATCTTA
>NW_026318688.1:0-209 GCF_001194135.2 Octopus bimaculoides
ATATATATATATATATATACATGCAGATGAATATGTATATATGTATGTGTATACCTTAGTAATATGTATGCATGTACACAGGTATATGCATATATGAAAATCTATATCTATCTGTACATAATCACATACAAAAATACACAATTTCACTCAAACAAATACATGCACACGCACACAAGAACACACATATATATATGTGTGTCTACTTCTGT
>NW_026318689.1:0-258 GCF_001194135.2 Octopus bimaculoides
ATATATATATATATATACATATATATATATATGTGTGTGTGTGTATGTGTATATATAAATACACACATATGCATATGCGTGTGTGAAAGTAGGTGGAACCGCGTACGAATATATACCTACACTCATATACGCGCGCACGCACACACTTACACACACACGTACATCACTTATAATTATCTACGCATATACATGTGGTGCCTGTTGTGGGTCTCAACCGAATGCCAGCAATACAGTTTCACGTACCACACACCACTCACA
>NW_026318690.1:0-1534 GCF_001194135.2 Octopus bimaculoides
GAGATGAAAGTTTAATCTATGACGTTGTATGTATCACTTTCTCTCTCTCCACACACACTCAACATAAAAATATAGAGAGTAAGAGTTAAAGAGGGAGACCTCTTTAACTCTTACTCTCTATATTTTTATGTTGAGCGTGTGTGTAAGAATGGCGTTCCAGGTAGCAGGGATGAAATATAAAAGTTGCTAGAAACAACAGTCAAATCTCCCTTAAATCACACAAAGTAAACGGAATTTTAAAAATCTAATTACTACACTGGAAAGTTCACATCGAGAAAATTCCATTGATGTAAAAAATTTTTACGAAAAAGTGGAAAATGTGGATTTCTATAAACATTCAAAAAGGCTTCACACAAACACACAACTTCAGATTTATATATTAAGATATATATATATATATATATATATATATATATATATATAATACATATATATTTGAGAGTATTCTACACGATTCCTAGAAATATTAAACACCAACAGGTACCCCATATCCATTATAAATCGGCTTAAGTAACCAAAAGGAACAACACACAGAAAACCCAGCAACATATGCTTCCTTAAAATACCCCATTTTAGCAAGAGGATAACTACACCCATCCTAAGAACCATAAGAAGGGAAGGACTAGATATACAAGTAGCCCACTCAAGCCCCTCTCTGAGAAGATACCTCGTAAGGAAATGGGCAAGGGATAGCAATCAATGCACACTAGCAAATTATCCCATCCATGTCACAGACTAATGCCAAAGGGAAAATATCGTGTATAGAATACAATGTAACAAATGCAACAAGTTCTATGTGGGTAGCACAACAAGATCATTACACATTCGCATAAAAGAACATCTTAACACGAGAGCATCTTCAGAAAACATCTAGACAGATGCCAGAACCCGGCAAAAGCATAAGTCACAATTGAGGCCAATGAAAGAAATTTGGGTAATTCAAGAATTAAGGAAGCTATACTCATACACAGACTAGGGCCCCAAATTAACGACATGCTGAAACTTGGCAGTCAATATATTATCTAGCTACATCTGGATGTGTGTAGGTTTTTTTTTTTTTTGATGACATGCTCATGTAATATTTACAGAAAAAAAGAGAAGAGAAAAACAAAAAAGGAAGGGAGAAGGAGAAAAAATAGGAAACTGCACGTATAATACATAACTTAGAAGCAGCACTACGAATGTGCCAGCACACACAAGCCTGAGACATGGCTGCTCTCATGCACTTCTCACGAGGAATTCTGAAAGGAGCTTCGTGAAACCAGTGCAGAGACATTTTTAGGGAAAGAAAAGAAGGAGGGGGGAAGGAAGAAGGAAGAAAGGGAAAAAAAAGAAAAAAGCTGTTGGAAAATCGATTGTAGTAGTAACTTGATCAATTCCAGGGCATATGTGAAGGAATTTTTATATTCTGAAATATTATATCAGAATATGAATGATTAAATTACATCAGTTATTATAGTCCACTGTTGTTGTTATAGTGCATTGTAGTGCCATTCAAAACACATTATTACAATTTATTATATATATATATATA
>NW_026318691.1:0-275 GCF_001194135.2 Octopus bimaculoides
CCGGACTGGGCTGTGTGTTGTGTTCTTGAGCAAGACACTTTATTTCACATATATGTTATATGTGTGTATTTATGTATATATATGTGTGTATATATATGTATATATATGTGTATATATATGTATATGTATATATGTATGTGTATATATATATGTATATATATATGTATATATGTCTATTTATATACATATACACACATATAATTATGTATACATGCACATATATACAAATAAATATATATGTTAACATACATACACACACACATAGTTGTGTGTAT
>NW_026318692.1:0-217 GCF_001194135.2 Octopus bimaculoides
GGACAGGGTAAAGGATAAAGCGCCTTCCCTAGTCATAGAGTTACAGGGCCAGTTTCTGTCATCATTATCATCATCATCATTATGTAATGTCTGTTTTCCATGCTGGCATGGGTTGGACAGTTTGACTGAAAACTGGTAAGCCGGGGAGCTGCACCAGGTGCTGATCCGATTTGACAAGCTTTCTACAGCTGGATGCCCTTCCTAACACCAACCCTTC
>NW_026318693.1:0-493 GCF_001194135.2 Octopus bimaculoides
TAGATAGATAGATAGATAGATAGATAAATAGATAGATAGATAAATGAATATAGATATACCTATAGATATACGCCAGGTTTACCTCATGTATATTTATAACTCATATTTATATGTGTTATAAATTTATAGCCACAGAGGCTATTAAAGAAAATGCATATTTTGAATTCCGCCATATTAATATTGGAGCACTTCGAAATCGCATGCACACGTTTGTATATATATATATATATATATATATGCATGTATAAAAATATGAATATATGTATATATGTATATATATATATATATATATATATATATATATATATATATATATATATATATATATATATATATATATATACATATAGATATATCTTTTACTCTTTTACTTGTTTCAGTCATTTGACTGCGGCCATGCCGGAGCACCGCCTTTTAGTCGAATAAATCGAACCCAAGACTTATTCTTTGTAAGTCTACTACTTATTCTATCGGTATCTTTTGTTACGGGGAT
>NW_026318694.1:0-315 GCF_001194135.2 Octopus bimaculoides
TAATTGTTGGCAACAATCTCGATTGGAGTGCCCACATCAACAATAAGGTCGAGATAACTCGTAGGATGAGCTCCTGGATCTTAAGAACCTTCCGGTCCATAGAACAAGGTGTCATCATTCCACTTTTCTCCTCCTTTGTACGGCCACACCGCGAATACTGCTGTCACCTGTGGTCTCTCTATACAAAACAAAACATCTCGAGGATTGAATCACCCCAGAGGGCACTCACCAAACGAATTGAAGGCATGGCTGATCTTAATTACTGGGACCGCCTTAAAGCCTTGAAGCTCTACTCTCTCTAGCGCCGCCGCGAGC
>NW_026318695.1:0-291 GCF_001194135.2 Octopus bimaculoides
CAAACGCACACACACACACGCACGCAAACTCACACACACAGACGCACACACACACACGCGCGCGCACAGGTGTGCTTGGTTGTGTGTGTTTTATGTACATAGTGAAACACAGCGAAACAAACTTTATCAGCTGTCTACGAGCTGGCTACATATGCCTCAATATGATTGACGATATCTTCCTTTGTTCACTTGTGTCCTATGATGTCCATAAACACATTGTACACATCTAGACCTCATAGACATTTCCTCTATCTATCTATCTATCTATCTATCTATCTATCTATCTATCTA
>NW_026318696.1:0-813 GCF_001194135.2 Octopus bimaculoides
CCAGGCTCATGGGCCCGTTTTCCCGGTTTCTATGGCGTATGTGTTCCCCCTAGTTGGACGGGACGCGAGTCCATCGTAGCGTTACTCAAGAAACAGGAAAAAAGTGTGAGAGAAAGATGGGGCGAAAGAGTACAACAGGGGTTTCCACTACCCCCTTCCGGAGCCTCGTGGGGCTTTTGTATTTTCGCTCGATAAACACAGCGCCGGTCTGGGAATCGAAACCGCGATCTTCCGACCGCGAGTCCGCTACCCTAGCCACTGGGGTATTGCGCCTCCACCATATACCTAATATTGGGTCCAATTTGCGGGGAGAACATAAATCGATTACATCGACCCCAGTGTTCAACTGCTACTTATTTTACCGATGCGGAAAGGGATGAAAAGTAAAGTCGACCTCAGCGACATTTCAACTCAGAACATAAAGACGGATGAATTGCCGCTCAGCATATAGTCCGGCGTGCTAATGATTCCACCAGATCGCCGCCTTAATGACATACTTATTATTGTCTTTCATTAACAAACTGAAAGAGAATATTTACAAAATAACGGAACTATTATTAGCAAATATAAATACGTGCCAAAAATTCTCCTTTAATTTCGAATATAAAATTATTTCTACTATAGGCACAAGGCCTGGAATTGTGGAAGAGGTGGTTAATCGATTACATTGAGCCCAGTACGTAGCTGGTACTTATTTCATCGATCCCGAATTGAAAGAAAATATATATATTTACATATACACGTGCGCGTTCGTGTGTGTGAGAGAGAGTGTTTGTGTATGTAGGTGTATTTTAGATTCATCCTTATCGTTGA
>NW_026318697.1:0-218 GCF_001194135.2 Octopus bimaculoides
GGCTGTGTGGTAAGAAGCTTACTTCCCAACCACATGGTTCTGGGTTCAGCTTTGCTACATGGCGACTTGGGCAAGTGTCTTCTACTATAGTCTTGGGTTGACCAAAACCTTATGAGTGAATTTGCTAGATAGAAACTGAAAGAAGCCCATTATATATATCTGTGTGTGTGTGTGTGTCAGAGACAGAGAAAGAGAGAGAGAGAAGGAGAGTGTATATA
>NW_026318698.1:0-895 GCF_001194135.2 Octopus bimaculoides
GTGGTGATGGTGGTGGTGGTGGTGGTGGTTGTGGTGGTGGTGGTGGTAGCAGACGTAGTGGCTCTCGTGCGTGTGTGTGTGTATGCATGTGTGTGTATGCATGTGTGTGTCTGCGCGTGTGTGTGTGTTTGTGTGTGTTTGTCTGTGTGTAAATGTGTGTGTGTGTATATGTCTGCGGGTGTATATGTGTGTGTGTGTTTGTATTTATGTTCATAGCGGTTAAAAAAAGCAATAATTTGTATATTCTGTCACGTTCCGTAACTGAGTGGAGATAGTTTTACTACACCAAGAACTCAAGTTCTATGGTATTTGATATACCTGTATTCATGTATACTGCTCAGATACATGTCATCGGCCACTATGAACTATTTTTTTAAATTATGCAAATTACTTATGTCATACATGTATTCTACTCTTTATTGTAATATCTACGTCCCTTAGCTACTGAAGATAAGGTGGGACAAATGTGCTGATGACACCTATTAGGGCAGAAACGCGTGTCCCCTTATCTCCAGAAAATAGATATCTCCTTTTCCTTAGTGGCATGTCAACTATAGAGAAATCAATCCTTGATTCTAAGATGATTATCATCCCTTCTCAAGTGGAGCTGGTCTCATTTGCCATTTGGCAATTAAGATACCACCTCAAGGAAGGAGATAATATTTATAAATTCAAGAATTTATTTTGTAAGACTTTTTAAGGTTATCTCTACAGATTTTGTATAGAAATTATAGCCAGCATCGATTTGGTTATAATTTCTATAGAAAATCTGGAGGGGCAAGTGTGTTTTACTAGTCTCGATCCGCCCAAGGCCTTGTAAGTGGATCTTGTAGACGGAACTGAAAGAAGCTCCTCAAATATGTGTGTGTGTGTGTGTGTGTGTGTGTGTGTGTGT
>NW_026318698.1:1177-1788 GCF_001194135.2 Octopus bimaculoides
GGAGAGAGAGAGTGCGTCTGTGTTTGTCCCCTCGCCGTAATTATAGCGGTTTGTCCCCTGTGCCGTAATTATAGCGGTTCGGCGAAAGAGACCGATAAGATAAGTACTAGGCTTACAAAGAATAGGTCCTGGGGGTCGATTTCTTCGACTAAAACCCTATAAGGCGGTGCTCCAGCATGGCCAGTCAAAATGACTGAAACAAGTAAAAAATAACGTTAAAAAGTGTTTTGGTAGCACTGCTAACACAGTAGTACACAGTATTGATTTACAAAGCGTTTAACATACCTTGTAGTATATTATGATTGCATAACGAAATGCGTTGCCTTATTTTGTATGGCATTTAAAATACCTGTATTAGTTGTTTACATTCGTGCAACTGACAACACAGAGTTATTACTCCTAGCTTATTTTGTTCGATTACGCACGCACACACACACATACACACACGCGTACACACGGACGAACGCACGCACATACAAACACACCCATCCACACATGCATACTCAAACATACACGCACCTGTATACATGTGTACATGCATACTTGGTTATGCGTATATCAGTAAAGATATGCATGCCTGCAGTTATGTATGTATATGTATATGTAAGTGC
>NW_026318699.1:0-546 GCF_001194135.2 Octopus bimaculoides
ATATATATATATAAACTTACATATATATAGGTACAGGAGTGACTGGGTGGTAAGTAGCTTGCTTCCCAGCTACATGGTTTCAGGTTCAGTCCCCTTGCGTGGCTCCTTCGGCAAGTGTCTTCTACTATGCATACATATATGAATACATGTATGAATACATGTGCATGTATAATATAATGTAATTAACGTATATATAACGTATGCATATTTATATATGATAAAAGCATATATATATGCATATATATTTATGTATGTACATATATATACATGTATGTGTGTGTGCATGTGTGTGTGAGCGTGCGTGCAAGTGTATAAACAGCAGTCATGAGAGCGTCGAAATTCATGCTGTATTTAATCCTGATCTCTGAGTTCTGAGTTCAAATCATACTGAAGTGAAATTTTTATTTTTCCCATATCTGGGATTAGTAAATAGAGTAAGCTAGTGATTCAGTAGACCAATCTCAAAACCAACAAAAGAGTTACAAAAGACAACGCTAGGAAACTTTCAAGTCCTGTGCACGAACAGAACATACATACATACATACA
>NW_026318700.1:0-201 GCF_001194135.2 Octopus bimaculoides
AAGTAAAGAATTGACCAGCTTAAACCCACCACCTACTTTTGTAAAATAAAGTTGACACATACAATTGCTAAGGGCCTAAATACTGGACTTTATACCTTTGACCTTTATGTTGTCAGAGCAAAAAGATTCAATCCAATAATACCAACAGTAACAAAAATTCTGTCACACCTTGTGCCTACCCAACAAAAGAGAAACACCTAC
>NW_026318701.1:0-272 GCF_001194135.2 Octopus bimaculoides
CAAAAATGCCCTGTTGTTGATGTTGAAATTCCAATGAAGGAGCCTTGGATGTTAGAAATTGGCTATTTCCCTATTGGCAAGAAATCTTGAAATAAAACAGAATAATGACATACATAGATACATACAAACATGCATGCGTACATACATACTTACATACATACACGTATAGATAAACACATGCATACATAGGTACGTACGTATATACATACAAGCATACGTACGTACATACATAATACATACATGTATACATACATATATACATACTTACATAC
>NW_026318702.1:0-364 GCF_001194135.2 Octopus bimaculoides
ATGTGTCTGTGTGTACATGTGTATATACATGTGAACGTATGTTTATGTACTGATAGGTGTCTGTTCAAGTTGCATACATGACTGTTACTTTGCTGAAGGTTGTATACACACACACATATACATACATACATACATACATACATATGCATATGCATATAAATAAGCACACACACACACACACGTGTGTGTGTGTGTGTGTGTGTGCGTTTGTCCCTCTCACCACGTTTGTCTTAGATGCATATATACACATATAACCTTACTTATACATATATACAAGTACACACAATCATATAAACACTTGCACACACTCACAAATATACGTATAATCTTAATGTTAATATACACACATTCATACATACATACA
>NW_026318703.1:0-429 GCF_001194135.2 Octopus bimaculoides
CGCACTCGCAGGAAACGACAATTTACTCTCCGCACACGCAGGAACGATAATTTACTCTCCGCACACGCAAAGAACGACAATTTACTCTCCGTACTCACCGAAAACGACAATTTACTCTCCGCACTCGCAGGGAATGACAATTTACTCTCCGCACACGCAGTATCGACAATTTACTCTCCGCACACGCAGAGAACAACACTTTACTCTTCGCACTCGCAGAAAACGACAATTTACACTCCACACTCGCAGGGAACGACAATTTACTCTCCGCACACGCAGAGAACGACAATTTACTCTCCTCACTCGTAGGGAACGACAATTTAGTCTCTGGAATCGAAGGAACGACAACATGCTCACCGCACTAGCAGGGAACAATAACTTACTCTCCGCATTCGAATCAACGACAATTTACTCTCCGCACTCCCAGGG
>NW_026318704.1:0-218 GCF_001194135.2 Octopus bimaculoides
GGTGGTGGTGATGATGATGACAATGATGGTAATGATGACGACAGTATTAACGACAGTGATCATCGTCTTGATGACAGCGATGGTAATATATGTGATAGATGTGATATAGGGATGCGGCTGATAGTGAATGACGATGATATTGATGGTGATGTTGATGATGATGAATGACAGTAGTAGTGGTAGTAGTAGTAGTAGCAATGACTTTCCCAAATTACCAG
>NW_026318705.1:0-300 GCF_001194135.2 Octopus bimaculoides
TCATCATCATCATCATCATCATCATCATCATCATCATCATTTAGCATCTGGTTTCCATCCAGGCATGGTTTGGATGGCTTGACAGGAACTGACAAGGCCAGGGGCTGCACCAGGTTTCATAGTCTGTTTTGGCTTGATTTCTACAGCTAGACAACTGGCTGACCCATGCCAGAATGCAGACATTGGAGCACAGTGCAGTCTTTGGACTTGTCGGATCCCGTCAAGCTACCAACACATATCAGCTTGGCACATGGACTTTAAATGATGATGATGATGATGATGATGATGATGATGATGATG
>NW_026318706.1:0-410 GCF_001194135.2 Octopus bimaculoides
TATATATATATATATATATATATATATGGGTGTGTATGATTGTGTATAGAAGAATATATCACTCAAAGAGATTCCAACTTTGTCTGATTTTCACATTTTATTCACAATCTAATAATATAAGATAAGACAATGAAATAATTGTCCAATCAGAATGGACTCTTAATATTCTATCATTTCATTATGTTATGAGATTGTGAATAAAACGTGAAAATCAGACAATGTTGGAATCTCTGAGTAATATATATATATATATATATATATATATATAATATTAGGGATAAAAATCCAAAATTACAGGTAAAAACTCAATTAAAATCAATTTATAAAAAATTAAAATTAAATTGAGCTTCATAGATTAAGATATATATAAAATGTATAGTTTTAGGGAAAATAACCAAGTTTCAAGAACT
>NW_026318707.1:0-278 GCF_001194135.2 Octopus bimaculoides
ATGTGGGCAAGTACCTTTCCAACCACAGACAAAAGCGAAATCCCACGAAATTTACCACACAGGTCCTTTGGCCAAGATTTATACAAGAAGACTAAAATGGCATCAATCCAGTCTTGAGACACTTTCTCACTTCTCCAACAGTGAAAAATTAATATATTAAGAGTTCAAACATTTTGTCACCTCCATATTTCAAGATTTCTGCACAGATTCCATCAGACCCTGGAGACCTATTGTTATTCAGCTTATTCACAGCTAAATAAATGTCGTTTAGAGTTGGT
>NW_026318708.1:0-440 GCF_001194135.2 Octopus bimaculoides
ATGTATGTATGTATACATATTTAGATATATATATACACACACACTCACAGAGGCATGCACCCACATATATACATACATATGTACGTACATACAATGGTTGATTTGACAAACAACGTCGTTATTGTTTAGTCAATCAAACATTTATCAAAATAATAGATTTGCTTGCAATAAAATTCAAATGGAATATTTGTACGTAAATAACAACCAAATCAAAATCAATCATATCGATCGTTAGTGACTCATGAAATCGATTTTCCTGCCTAATATTTAATGTTTTGTTATAGTAAAATATTTTCAACGGCTGCTTGCTTCAAACAGTTGTTACCTCTCATTCGCAATGTCTTCAGCCTGACTTAGGTTCTGGAAACCTTCATGAAAAAGTTCTGTTTCATACTCTTTTACTTGTTTCAGTCATTTTGACTGTGGCCATGCTGAAGCAC
>NW_026318709.1:0-252 GCF_001194135.2 Octopus bimaculoides
TACATATGGCGATCCTTCGATACAAGAACCCTGAGTAGTGTCAATTTTGAATTTAAAGGTTCTATAGATGTGTAAAAAAATAAATTTAGGCTAATATATATAATAATACCTTGGGATAATGACAGATTATTAATGTAATGAGGCTTAGATTTATTCAAGTCAAAATATAGAATAAACGACACTACCATTAAAAGCCTTGAAATAATGTAATAAATTTTATTTTATTTTACTTAATGCTTGACTCTAAAAGGA
>NW_026318709.1:262-438 GCF_001194135.2 Octopus bimaculoides
TATTTTCAAGGCTTTTAATAGTAGTGTCGTTTATTCTATATTTTGACTTAGATTTATTTAAGCCTTATTCTATTAACAAGTAAGGCTAACGCAGAGAAATTTGGATATGTTAGAAAGAAGCAGTCAAGTCAAATCTACTTATATTGGAAATTTTTGTGTTGTCCACACATGTGTTT
>NW_026318710.1:0-298 GCF_001194135.2 Octopus bimaculoides
GGAGGTCTTCAAGACAAAACTCAACGCTTTCCTCTCCACGATACCAGACGGACCAATGGCTCGATATGAGACACAGTTTAGGGCAGCGATGTCAAAACTCTTGATTGGACTATATCAAGTGGAGGAGAAGAGCCATGAAAGGAACGTGAAAAGAGCACAGCATAAAGACAGAAAATCACAGTGGTGCTCCAGCATGACCACAGCTACTTGGTTGAAACCCATAAATAAATATATATATATATATGTGTGGGTGACACATAAGATGCACCATTTTGAGCGTGGCCGTTGCCAGTACCGC
>NW_026318711.1:0-470 GCF_001194135.2 Octopus bimaculoides
ACATGCTTATACATATGTATGTGTATATATATATATCTATATATATATATATTTAAAATATATATGCTTATATATATATATATATAAAAAATATTATGTATGTATATGAATTTATAATGCAATAATTACATGACAGGAAGTCATGAACTGATGTTGAATATTCGTTGAATAATTGTGACATAGAAATTGATCAGATGATTGAATTAGATTCGGTAGTTAACAAAGGAACGCTCTATTACCGCTTCGTTCCTAGATGATTATGGATGATTCTATCGTGACACTTCATATAAAGATGATGTTTAAAAGTTAAGACAAAGTGATGTAAAAGAAACGGATATTTCTATATATATTATCAATCTTATGTTTGCGTCCCTTTAGAAATGAAAATCAAAACTTGAGCATATGAATTCAAATGAGTCGCTCCTTGTGTGGGTGTAATATATATATATATATATATATATATATATATA
>NW_026318712.1:0-239 GCF_001194135.2 Octopus bimaculoides
GGTTGTGGCACTTTGAGTAAAAATGCCAGAGGTGATGGTTCAGATAGTATTGGAGGTGGTATGGGCGCTAGTAACAGTGGTAGCAATAGTGCTACTAACTGCACGGTAACGGTAATGACGGGTCTATGATCTAAAGGAGCTGTGGATACGTTACTTGTGCACGTAGTGGTGATGGCGGTAGTGACAGTTCTGGTGGTAGTGGTGGTAGTAGTAGTAGTAGTAGTAGTAGTAGTAGTAGT
>NW_026318713.1:0-594 GCF_001194135.2 Octopus bimaculoides
TATGTATATGTATATGTGTGTGTGTGTGTGTGTGTGTATATATATATATAATTATATATATCTATGTATGTGTGTCTTTGTGTTTGTCTGCCCATCACTGCTTGACAACGGGTGTAGTGTGTTTGCATCCCTGTAACTTACTGCTTCAGTAAAAGAGACCATTAGAATACATACCAGGTTTAAAAAGAAAAAAGGTACTGGGGTTGATTCATTTGACTAAAAATTCAAAGCAATGCTCCAGTCTAATGACTGAAACAAGTAAAAGATTAAAGATTAAAGATAAAAGATACAGGAAAAATATTGAGAAAAAGTTGAAAATGCATCAAAAATTTTTTCTATATATATATGTGCCAGTAAATAGAAAATGTGCTTTCTGTGGCTAAAGAGTCCTTTGACTCTTATTTCTAGCAATGATGGTTCTCCCACCACCCTTCATCACATTTTAGTGATAGTGAATTATTTCCTTTTTGGTCTCGAATTGCATCTAGCCACCTTGGTTATTTTTGATATATATATATATATTTATATTGTACGATTAAAACAAGGTGGAGGATGCTCTGAAAGTATTGTTTCTAGAATAAGAATTGGGTGGAG
>NW_026318714.1:0-303 GCF_001194135.2 Octopus bimaculoides
ACATACATACATACATATACTGTTGGTTCTGAGGAGAGTCATTCTCTTTTAGTGCCTCATAATTTAACACTCACCGCTAAAATTTCCACTTATTCTTTATTTTTATGTTTCTAAAATTTTCGTTACGTCTTGCAACCTTTTTAATAATTTTGACTTTATTGAAAAGGTCGCAAGATGCAACAAGAATTTTAGAAAAATATAGAAAGAAATCAGTGGTAATTTTACCGGTGAGTGTTAAATTATAAAGCACTAACAGAGAACGATTTTCCCCAGACACAACAGTATATGCTTCAACACACGAAC
>NW_026318714.1:405-628 GCF_001194135.2 Octopus bimaculoides
TATATATATATATATACACATATACATACCCATGTGTAAACGTCTATTTGGCATCTTCTTTGAGGAGGATACATGCACCGTAACAGTTTTAGCCTTCTATGGTAGTTTAGGCAAAACTCTAACACGTAGCAGGATAATATATTTGATATATTCTAGAAGTATATTTAATATTTTATGAAACGACACTGTGAAGAATTTTCGAGTGAATTTATTTCAACTATTT
>NW_026318715.1:0-226 GCF_001194135.2 Octopus bimaculoides
AAAAAACATAAGGCATTCTTTCATTAGAAGCAGCAAACTTGCTTACTGTTAAATTATCTGTGCACATTTATGTCTGCAGTGTGCATTACATCTCTTACCTTCTTTTATACATGTGTCCTATGCAAAATTTGTGATGAGTCTGAGTGATGCTGATGACCTGGAGTAGCCTCTGATATATATATATGTATACGTGCATGTTTGTATATATATGTGTGTGTGTGTGTGT
>NW_026318716.1:0-268 GCF_001194135.2 Octopus bimaculoides
GACGATGATGATGATGATGATGATTGCACTAGTGAGGTCCCCAAGTAACTCATAAAACAAGACCCCTCAACCAAGTGGGAAGATGATTTCACTCTTGATGCAGGGTTAAAGGATGAAAGAAAAGGGCCAGAATAGAACAAGTTTCTTGCTGTAGAGGGGTTAAATGACAAGTTACCTTATAGAAGGGTTTGGGTGGTGAGTGAATGAGAGTGTGGGCTTATTTCATCATCATCATCGTTTAACGTCTGCTTTCCATGCTAGCATGGGT
>NW_026318717.1:0-293 GCF_001194135.2 Octopus bimaculoides
CGAGATAGGTGATAAAGTACATTTCAAAACCTATAGAAACGGTAAAGAAGGCTGGGACGATGGCCTTGTTACCAGAAAAATTGGAAGTATGATGTATCTAATTAAAGGGTCACACGGTGAACATAAGAGATATATAAACCAACTAAGGAAGAGGCATACCCAAGATCATGAAGAAATTCCCATGGGAGTATTATTCGACGTACCGGTACCAAAAGTAACAGAGTCCCGTAGAACCAGCATGAAAAAAAGAAAGCAGACCGAACACCTTGAGATAATGCCCAAACGAAAGAGAT
>NW_026318718.1:0-300 GCF_001194135.2 Octopus bimaculoides
ACACACACACACACACACACACACACAACAGGTTTCTTTCAGTTTCTGTCTAGCAAATCCATTCAAAAGGCTTTGGCTGGCCTGGAGCTATAATGGAAGACACTTGCCCAAGGTGCCACACAGTGGGACTGAACCTGGGACCATATGGCTGGGAAACAAACTTCTTCTCACACAGCCATACCTGTACATATATAAAAATGTTTATTAAGTCATATTACACAAACCACCACCAGTGTAGTGATGGAGAAAATAACAGAGTGGACATGATAGCAGGGAGGACTAGATGAGGCACAGGAGAAA
>NW_026318719.1:0-282 GCF_001194135.2 Octopus bimaculoides
ATAATAGACTGCACACCAAGGCACATAAATCAATGCACCGGAGAAAAATATTATCAAATACAATAAACACGCAAAGGCATTTTGAACAAAATGAATGAAAGCATATCATGCAGCAGAGACTACAAGAAAATCCTCTTCCAATAAATGGCCATAAAGCAGAAAGTTTACACATGCACTCATACATACAAACCTGGAAGCATTAAAATACAAACGCCACATGCAATCTAATTTTACAGTTAATATTAATAATATAGATATAATAAATTCATAATATATATATAT
>NW_026318720.1:0-335 GCF_001194135.2 Octopus bimaculoides
GCATGGCCACAGTCAAATGACTGAAGCAAGTAAAAGAGTAAAAGAGTATAGGTTTCAAATTCTGGCACAAGGCCAGCAATTTCAGGAAGAGATTAAGTTGATTACATCGACCCACCCCAGTGCTTGACTGGTACTTATTTTATCGACCCCCAAATGGATGAAAGGCAAAGTCACCCCCAGCAGATTTGAACTCAGAATGAAAAGATGGACAAAATGCCACTAAGCACCTTGCTAATGATTCTACTGGCTCAATGCCCTAATACGGGTATAAATATAGATATATAGATATGTAGATAACAAACACTGACATAAATAGACACACATATAAACACATA
>NW_026318721.1:0-491 GCF_001194135.2 Octopus bimaculoides
ACACATTAATGAATGAAAATGAAATAAAATGAATAGATGAGAGACGAAACTCAACACCCGCTGATTGGATTTTTCTCAATAACATATTTTCTTTTTTTAAAATTTATATGAGGTTTCAAACCTCTTACAAATAGGAGACACTAAAACCTCTTACTCAACATGTTTTTTTTTAAACACACAATTGAGGTTTTAAACCACTATAAATAATGCATTTAAATTAAATAGGATGAGGTTTCAAACCCTCTTATTATTTAATACTAACGAGGTTTTTTCACCTCCTACTCATCAATATATCCATCAATACATCCATCTTTATCTTCATTGTCACTTATAGTCCCATGCCTCATTCATGTACAAAGCATATGTCATGTGAGGGCCACCCGGCCATATGCGACATTCGTCTTTCAGTCTTTTCAGCTTTTCCTACACGGAAAACCTTACGACCTCCACAGCTATCTGCGGAGGCCATTCGGGATCCCGTGTGCAGGCCA
>NW_026318722.1:0-312 GCF_001194135.2 Octopus bimaculoides
AATAGTTGCGCTTTTCGTGCTGATAGAAGTTTTAAAAAATTAGGGAAAAAGAAATAGAGAAATAAACGACATATTACTGATTGTAGTATCCACCATTAAAAGTCATTCTGAACATTTGAAACAACCAACTAATAAGTTTTGGATTTACGAAAACCACACATACACACGCGTACACACACACAGATAGATAGATAGATAGATAGATAGATAGATAGATAGATAGATAGATAGATAGATAAGCAGGCAGACAGAAAAATAGGTAGGCAGGCAGGCTGACAGGCAGGCAGACAAGCAGTCAGGCAGACAGGCAGG
>NW_026318723.1:0-940 GCF_001194135.2 Octopus bimaculoides
TAGACATTTTCAGATTTATCGTACATCATGCTGATGATTGGCAAAGAATAAATTTATATTCTTAACCATGAAACGTCGTACATGATTAACTAAAGGCAGGTTTGTTTTTATTTTCTCTTCTGTTTTTGTTCCATGTGTGCCATAAATATCGCCATCCGTTAGAGAAAAATTTGTAGTTTAGAATCAGTAGTTCTTTGACTGCTATTTCTAAATTTTCAGTATGTTGGTGAAGCAACTCATGCTGACCCCTATATATTTATGATTATAAATGTTTTTATATATATTTATACATATAATAATTATATATCATATATACACATACAATATATAGGATATATATATATATATATGAGATAAAACTTACTTGGAAATGGATGCGTTGCGTTGAATCATATAATGATATAAATAAATATGCATGCATACATACATAAATTAAATTATGTAAACTAAATTAAGCGAAGGGAGAGATAAATGCCAGAAATTGTTCTTCCAGAAGTCTTAATGGAAGGAGATTCTCCTTCCAAGCAAGGAGATTCTTCCTTCCCGCTCTATCGTCTTCCACACAAACAAATCTTAAAGGTAATGGCATTAATGACACTAGCTTACATATTTCTTTTTCATTCTCTTTCATTTGTTTTTATTCTTGTAATTTTCCTTGCAATTGCATCTTATCTGTTTTAAAACCCATAAAAATGTATTTTTGGATGGTTTTGAGGGGATGGAACGGATTAGTTATATCTTAATTAATTTCATTAGGCCACCGAAGTTGACTTTGCTTTTCATCCTTTCGGAGTCGATAAATTAAGTACCAGTTGCGTACTGGGGTCAATCTAATCGACTGGCCCCCTCCCCGCAAATTTCGGGCCTTGTGCCTAGAGTAGAAAGGAATTAATTGATTTGTAAATCGAGTAAATCGTAAAACGAGCTCGGTCCTTGAACG
>NW_026318723.1:1117-1986 GCF_001194135.2 Octopus bimaculoides
TGGCTGTACAGAACGTGACATCTTGATTTCGTCCTTCACGTGAAGAATTGCAATGTTATAATTTATGCTTTTCCCATATGAAAATCCTTTTGGTCTCCAGATTTCATCCACATCATATTCATCTCCATTATCTTGCCAAATCGATCCAGTCTTTATACGTAAATTCTCTAGCGATGTATAACTATGAGAAAAAAAATATTGTTACACATCATCATCATCATCATCGCTTTCCATGCTGGATGGAGCGAATGTGTCTATTGTAAAGGTTATCATAATTTGTTTTCGTCTAACACCTGAGGTTTGCCCTCAATTCTCATTATCTTTCTCACCTTTCTTCTATACTTACTGTCTCTTCAATCTTTATTCAACGCAACGTTTCGATTCATCTTGCAGCTGTCCCTTACAAATTAGATATTGTGCATTGAGTTGTGTTTGCATCAAGCAGTGCAGAGTGTATCACTTCAGCCGTTTGATATAAAAGTATATCATAAACATATAAAAGGATATCCTACTACACAATACAGTAACAAAAGTATTCGATTAGTAGTTTAGTAGATATGGATGAGTAAGCACCCACACATGCGCTGTATGCTTATATGTATGTATGTGTGTGTGCGCGTGCGTTTATATTAGGTGCAGAGAAATTCCAAAAGACGATAATATTTTGTAAGCAGTGTATGAAAAAGACACAGCAAGAGTGGTGTGGTGAGCATCTGAAGAAATCACGATATGCTACACATTTAAATAATTTCTAACATAAGTACAGGACCAGAAATTTGGAAAAAGCCGACTATTATATTGACCTCAGGATTTGAAAGGCACCATGCTTTAGAGAACACAGATGGATGAAAAGTAATGGTGTTCTTGGC
>NW_026318724.1:0-314 GCF_001194135.2 Octopus bimaculoides
TATATAACGGGCCGCTTCCAGTTTCCATATACCAAATGCACTCACAAGGCTTTGATCAGACTGGGTGTATAGTCGGAGACACTTGCCCAAGGTACCAGGTAGTGAGACTGAACACGGAACTATGGTGTTCGGGCGCAAGCTTCTTACCACACGGTCACGCCTTTACCTAAAGTATAAAAATATCAAGCAATAAATGTAATCGATCATAACGTAAATTATGTGGAGAAATGAGAGAAATAAAGAGAAAGAGTGGGAGAGAAAGAAGGGAGAAAGAAAGAGAGAGAGGGGGAGTTTGTGAATGCGTGTGTGTGTGC
>NW_026318725.1:0-276 GCF_001194135.2 Octopus bimaculoides
GATGATGAACAAAACATCATGATTATCACCATCATCATCATCATCATCATCATCATCATCATTCTTGAACTACCAGGCCAACATATTAAAGAACGGCAGCTCCCCATTATGTCGTATATGCCAACAACAAAATGAGACCATCGATCATGTTGTCTCCATGTGCAGTCTGCTTGCGCCAACAGAGTATCTCAACAGGAATGATAGAGCTGCACAATATATTCACTGCGTAACATGCAAAAACCTGGACTTGCCACATGATAAAAACTGGTGGGAACA
>NW_026318726.1:0-455 GCF_001194135.2 Octopus bimaculoides
AGAGAGAGAGAGGGAGAGAGAGGGAGAGAGAGAGAGAGTGAGAGAGAGAGCTGCTGGAGAAATAAAAAATTAAGCATGGTGGAAAAGTAATAAAATTGGAAAAGATAACAATGTACGTATAAAACACGCACAACAACACATATCTATCTATCTATCTATCTATCTATCTATCTATCTATCTATCTATCTATCTATCTATCTATCTATCTATCTATCTGTTTACAAATCTATCGCTCTATAATAGACATGAAAACAGATGCGTCTCAGAAATAATATACAAATATATGTTATCATTCATATACATCCATGACAATATATACAAATCCATATTGATAGATAGATAAAAGTACCTATATATATACATACTCATTTACATTCTTAAGCACAGGTGTACCCAAAGATTCACACACACATGTACATGCATTCATACATACGTACGTTATCATACTAACACA
>NW_026318727.1:0-214 GCF_001194135.2 Octopus bimaculoides
CATACATACATACATACCTACATACATACATACATACATCTATATACATACATACATACTTACATACATGCATATATGTGTACAATATGCATAAACATATACACATATATTATATGTGTGTATGTGTGTGTGTATAATATTCATATATATATATATACACATATATTGTATACACACACGCACATGAATACTCTCTCTCTCTCTCTCTCTCTCT
>NW_026318728.1:0-261 GCF_001194135.2 Octopus bimaculoides
GAGAGAGAGAGAAAGAGAGAGAGAGAGAGAGAAAGATAAAGAGAAAGAGAGAGAGAAAGAAAGTTAATGTATAAAGCATCAAAATTTATATTCATAGGCTTTGAGATTTCATTTAACAACACATTGATATAAATTCCAAAATGTCATTACAATGCTGTAATTGCTGGTGGAACAAAATCGCATCTATATGCAAAATTGGCTAGAAAGGATTCTGGAAACAACATATTTAGAATGAAAAGCTGAAAAAACACAACCCCCCCC
>NW_026318729.1:0-417 GCF_001194135.2 Octopus bimaculoides
GCTAAGCATTTCGCCCGGCGCGCTAACGTTTCTGCCAGCTCGTCGCCTTTCATATCTTGGCAAACTTCATCCCACCAAGAAAGAAGCTGCTTGGAGATCTCCTGCTGGTTTCCGACTGCTATGGATGCCAAAGCATGGCCATACTGGAGCAGGTCGTCCAATCAACTCACCAGATGCCTCGCTGAAGATCCCCTTCAACTAATGCAGGACCGAGACGGAGTTAAAAATGCCGAAGCAAGTTCAACCAGGTGATGACGATGACGAGGTTATTGTTTTAAGTCCAGGTCAATCTTCATCCAGCTGACATAACATTAATAGCACTCCAGATGTGACCAGCCCAACTTTTAAAGGTGTAGGACTACATTATCTACTCTTTTACTTGTTTCAGTCGTTTGACTGCGGCCATGCTGGAGCACC
>NW_026318730.1:0-282 GCF_001194135.2 Octopus bimaculoides
TAAATGATGATGATGATGATAATGATATCAAAGATAGTACAGTTGTACTGTGTGAGGAAACTGTCAAACTCAGTTAATCCTCTTTGTTTCAAACCTGGCATATATTTGATAATATGAATCAAGATCTCTGTTGACTGGACAATGGAGAGAGAGGGGAGGAAGGGGAAGAAAGAGAGCAATATGATATTAGATAAAACCAACTTTAGCATATTATGTCACTAATCTTTTTATCATTGTTGTCTACAAGAATCTTCAATCCTTCACAAATACAGAGTCAAACAA
>NW_026318731.1:0-5547 GCF_001194135.2 Octopus bimaculoides
AATTTATATTTTAATATATTAACATTGTCTGCTATAATTATTCTATTCTATGGACTCCATACTATAAATTCTAAACACTTCTCCTCTTATTTGAGATCCACAGTGTGCTATCCTATCTCTAGTATTTAATTTAATACCTACATTTATTATCGTCAAATTATACACTTATATATTCTGCCTTAAGATCTAATAATAGACTATATTGTACTGTACTGTATTACCAGTTATAATTAACTCCTCATTAAAATCAATCTATACTAAATTGTGCCGAGATTTAAATAGCAAATTCCTAGCAGCTACCTATAACTTTAATATTTGATATTTCTATATGGCCTGCCTTCATATCTAATGTTATATACCATTATTATTATTACTATTATTATTATTATTATTGTTCTTCTTCTTATTATTATTGTTATTATTATTATTATTAATATTATATTACAACTCGTTTCAATCTAGTAAACCTCCTCTTATAAACTGTCCAAACTTTTATGTCGGAATCTAGGATTGGTCTTCATTATTAAAAGTTATATTATTATTATTAACAGATAATTTGGGGGGTCTAAGTGCAATATTTTTAACAAAACCATCGACAATAATAATGCTCCTAGTCAATTTTCTATTATAATTAAACTCACTTTTCAAATGCCACCAAAATTCAAGTACATCCCACAACTATTATTTGTACGTTATATACTAATGTACCCTATTTAAGGATCTAAATTTATCTTATAATTTAGTATATATTGCATCTAATCTTAAACTAACATGGGAATCTATACCATATCATCTAAAGAGGATTTTATAGGATCCTTGTCACTATTATTATATTATATTGGTATGATCCTTCTATGGACTACCTGTTATGGTAGAATTCATTATAACCCCTTGTCATATCTCAATTTTATTTAATTTTATTTAAACCAACAAAATGTGTTTTTTAGAATGTGTGTACATTTCAGAGCATTATTTGTTAATTTATTTATCAATTTACCCTTAGAGAATAATATGAAATAAAGTTCTAACGTACAAAGCGAACAGTATTTCCTACCCCTCTCATATGGCAAAGATCTCGCTACGATAGACCATTCTAACCAATATGGCTTATTTTGTTCTTTCTTTGAGTTCCCAGATGTATTTACTGAGACTAGTGTTTGCTACTTTCCTTCTATCTCTAAATGTGCAGAAATGATTAGAGATTCGTTTACATACTTGTCCTGAAGTGCATCCAAGGTATTTTCTAGTATCCGTTTGAGTCCTTACCTTACATTGATAAACTACATTTTTGACATTCGCATTAGGTCCTTCAAATTTCAATCTCCTATGGTTTACCTCATTTACTGTAATTAAATTCCTACTATTACAAACATTATCACTATTATTAATAATAATAATATCTCCATTATTATTATTATTATTGTTATTGTTATTATTATTATTATTATTATTGCTATTTATATCATGGTTTAAATTCCCATTCCCCCCTATTTCTTTAGACTTTAGTATTTTAAAATTATGTGCTGCCATTATTTGTGCTAAGTTTATGAACTTAGCACAAATAATGGCAATCCAAATCTAATGATATGTGTATTAATAATTTTACCATAGTGTGAACTCTTTGGGAAATGTCTACTTATCACTTCTCTAAACTTTGCAATCAGGTTACTTTTGATATTCCTCCCAAATGGGATTATGAACCAAACTTTATCATCTTTATTATTATCATAATTATTAATATCATTCTTAAAAAATTTTAAATTACCTATGTTATGTTTATGGGAATATTTGGGTTTATTTCCCTTGTTTCCATTGAGTTTATTCTTCTTATTATTACCACTGTCATCTGTCTTGATTTTATTGTTATCATTTTCAATATAGTAAACCTTGTCTCTATAACCAGATTTATTTAATGCTGCATTATAGAAATGGTCTTCATTATTAAAAACCCTATTATTCGCCGATAGTCTAGAGAGTCTTAATGAAATATTTTTAACTAAATTATCAATAATAGCAATATAGTAATATAACTTTTAATAATGAAGACCAATCCTAGATTCCGACATAAAAGTTTGGACAGTTTATAAGAGGAGGTTTACTAGATTGAAACGAGTTGTAATATAATATTAATAATAATAATAACAATAATAAGAATAAGAACAATAATAATAATAATAGTAATAATAATAATGGTATATAATATTAGATATGAAGGCAGGCCATATAGAAATATCAAATATTAAAGTTATAGGTAGCTGCTAGGAATTTGCTATTTAAATCTCGGCACAACTTAGTATAGATTGATTTTAATGAGGAGTTAATTATAACTGGTAATACAGTACAGTACAATATAGTCTATTATTAGATCGTAAAGCAGAATATATAAGTGTATAACTTGACAATAATAAATGTAGGTATTAAATTAAATACTAGAGATAGGATAGCACACTGTGGATCTCAAATAAGAGGAGATGTGTTTAGAATAGAATAATTATAGCAGACAATGTTAATATATTAAAATATAAATTGAATATATCACTTGTGGGGTTGGAATAAATTCATAGAAGTAAAAATTTTTTTAGTTCACAGTTTATGGTATAACATTGAGCAGACATATAAATGTAAATTAGTCAATAGTAATTGTAGCTTTCCGGGGGCCATTAAGATAATTTATATATCTTGAATAACTAATAATAAATAAAAGAAGGTTTAGTGATCTAGGAATTATTGATAGGAGAGTAATAATCATAGAACTGACTAAGGAGTTACCTCCCCTACAAATTAGCGGAAGTAAACAGAGAAGGTATCGTATTTAACTGAAAATGGTATAGTTTTTTAAAAATTGATTTGTTCGATCAATTCATTGTGTTTTCTTTTGGTTTTTTGTTCTAATGAAAATCATTCCTGATGATGTGTAAGACAACTAATATATTTAACCTATTTTAATGGTTAAATATAGTTTATACACAGAAATGTTTACATTGAATGAAGACATGGATATTTAAACTCCGGTGTTAAATCTCTCTTTTTTAAATGTATAAATTTGAAACTTTGGATATATAAACAAGGAGAACGATCCTTAAGGAATCTAATTAATGATTCTTTGAGGTGAAATCTTATGCTATATTGGTAACGATTGCAGAGTTTATAAAGGTGACAGATGGTCTATTAATCTAAAGAGAGAGATTGTGTTGTTAAGTGAAATGGAAATCAGATGGGGCAAAAAAAAAGGGGGTTAATGGAGTAAAAATTACTTGTTTAAACTAAGTTAATATTATTATCAAAGTTTACTTTGATATTCACGCTCTATATTTGTTGATGTAAGGGTTTTTCAATAGATAAAATACAATTTTGTGTGGTGCAGTATTTTATACGTAATAAAGCAGGGAGAGGAAAAAATTCATATTTTTAGAATTCATTTTACGATAAACGTAAACAAACGAGCTAAGGTTGCTTTCAGAATCTTAGATATGTCTAAGAAAGTTAAAGAAGGCAATTAAAATTCTCAGACGCAGAATAATGCCACTAACACAGCCTAAACAGGATATATTCTCTATGAGATGGCAGACCAATTCCCAACCATTAGGGGTGGTCTATACTGGGATGATTGTTTGCTCTATCTCCATAATACCACAAACCAAAATATACAAAAAGTTAAAAATAGATTAGCCAGGTTTTTCTGTAGAATGGGTTTTGGTATCATCTTTGAGGATGAAATCTCCATAGCCAATTTCCTGGATGTCACTCTAGACCTACACACCAATACCTTTTTCCTTTACCATAAACCCTCCACTAATCTTAAGTACATTAGCCAGTTTAGCAATCATCCCAAATCAGTAACTAGAAATTTAGTTAGGAACATATCACTTAGATTGTCAAATCTATCAGCAAATGAAAATATTTTCAACAAAGAAGCTGACTTCTATAACTCTGCCTTACTTAAAGCAGGATATAAAGAAAAGGTCAGATACATTAATTCTACTTACGATCTTTCTACCTATGATAATAAAGATATTAAAATTGATAGTAACGATAAATACTATGATTGTCCTCATCATAACCCTATTGACAATAACATACAGTCAAACGTTTTTTTTACATCATAGGGGAGGTAACCAACAATTTAAACCCTTTTTTAATAATAATAATAAATTGAAGTTTTTTAGGAATAATAACACACACACAAAACCTGCATCTGATAAAAATATCTGGTTAATAATTCTATTTGGAAAACAGATTAAATCAAATCTGGTTTCCCAATTCCGAAATGCTGTTAATAAGAATTTTCCAAGACATTCTCACTACTTCCCAGTTATAAACATGCACGAGGTGAGATTTGGATTTTCAAACAATAATATCTTGCAAATAATATCCACACACAATATGAGACTATTAAATTCGTACACGGGTACCAATAGCAATGACATTAATTCAGACAACACAAACCATCACCATTACAACAATAACAATACAGATAATAACCTAAGTAACAATAATTATAAGAAATATAATAATAAGTACTACAACAACATCATTATTTCGGAATTTAATAGCAACAGAATTAGTTTTTTAAGTGATAATGCGAAAGCCAAGAACACTATATATCAATGCAAAGTCACCACTCCTACCGATGTATCTTTTTACATTGGATCTACTTCTTCGCCAATTTCCAGAAGAATATCAAACCATTATTCCTCTTTTAGGGATAGAAATAAATGCAACACCACGAGTCTTAGCAAATTAATTTGGGGACTTAAAGATAACAACATACAATTTAACTTAGACTGGCTAATTCTCTCCACATCTATACCATACGATAACGATAAGAAATTTTGCCCATTATGTAATACGGAACTGTTCTTCATTTTATTCTCGAAGAATAAACTGGTGAACACGTTCATCGGAAGAGCGTACAGATGTAAACATTGGCAAACCTATGTGTTTTCTTCATATGAATAACCCCTACAAATTTATATAACGGAGGCGACTTACCTATTTATCTATTAATTACTCACATAATTCAAGCGATGCAAGTTAATTATATCTTTATATGTATAAAGGTATAATTGGCTTTTATTGCTTGATATATGTTATCTGAACACTTTCTATCTTTTGAACCCAAATTAAGACACCTAGCATGCCTATAAACATGAACTTAAACATTACTTTCAGTTTAACTTAACATAAACATTACTTCCAACTATGTTCAATACTCCAATAACCTTATACCTTTGATTTCATTGCTCCTTCATAACTCCATCTCCTTCATTTGTTGCTTTCACTTTCTTCGGCAAAGATAGGAGTTATTTATCCTGTTTAGGCTATGTTAGTGGCATTATTCTGCGTCTGAGGATTTTAATTATCTTCTTTAACTTTCTTAGACATATCTAAGATTCTGAAAGCAACCTTAGCTCATTTGTTTACATTTATCATAAGATGAATTCTAAACATATAAATTTTTCCTTCTCCCTGCTTTATTACGTATAAAATACTGCATCACACAAAATTTTATTTTATCTATTGGAAAACTCTTGCATCAACAAATAT
>NW_026318732.1:0-314 GCF_001194135.2 Octopus bimaculoides
TGTGTGTGTGTGTGTGTGTGTGTGTGTGCTTATAGTTCCAAGTTTCTATTTTCGGCACCTGTTGGTCTTAATTTCAAGGTCTGTTAGAGAAGCACTTAAGACAGAGATGACTATCAAGACTTGTGGGAGACGGGTGGATATGGATAATGACAGAGAGAGAGAGAAAAAAGGCGGGGAGTGGTGCTAATTCGGGGTGATAATGGGGTAGCGTCATGGAATGAGTAAAACCAAACTGTAGTTCGGGTGCGGTTGGCTGGTCGGTTGGTGATGACGGTGGCGGTGGTAGTTGTTTACGCTGGGTGTCCGATAAAGTG
>NW_026318733.1:0-250 GCF_001194135.2 Octopus bimaculoides
TACAGTGGAGACTGATTCTATTTACGATATACATTCCATGCATATTCTTTAGTGTGTATTAACTGGAGATGTGTTGAAGGATCACGGAAAAGGTAAGTGAAGAATATTACGTCATTTAGGTGAGAAAAACAAAAATAAGGTAAATTAAAAACAAAACATCGCTAAAAATCTATATTTCCCGTATCACATATAGGACATAGGGATACACACACATGCGTACACTTATATACACACACACACACACACACAC
>NW_026318734.1:0-277 GCF_001194135.2 Octopus bimaculoides
GTAGGAAGATGACATTTATGTACGAATATGTGTGTATGTGTGTGTCTTTGTGTGTGCGTGACTGTGTGTGTGTAGGAGTGTATATATGTGCGTACGTGTATTAGAAAAACGGGTGAATATGTCTTGCGTAACAATATGTAATGTGTATCATTAATATTTCAATGTTACGCAATTCAAAGTTACATATTTACTATCCCAAGTAATGCTCAACTTCTCACCTTTATACCTATGCATACATACATACATACATATATACATACATATATACATACATACA
>NW_026318735.1:0-466 GCF_001194135.2 Octopus bimaculoides
ACTTCTTCACACAGCTCTCCTCATCCATCCGTAGTACATGACCACACCAACACAAACGTCTCTCTTGCACGCCACACCCAATCCTTCTTATGTTCAACATTTCTCTCAGGGCACTTACACTCTGTTGTGCGTGCACACTGACTTTATACATCCAGTGGATCATGCTAGCTTCATTTTATATGAGCCTACGCATGTCTCCAGCAGTTACGGCCCATGTTTCACTGCCATGAAACATGGCACATATTATTTAACAGATGTATATATATATGCACACACACATATATATATATACTTATATACACGCACACACACACACACACACACACACACACACACACATATATATATATATATATTTTGGATTTTACTCACAAGGTATTGGAATCTTTTATGTATACCATTCTGCTTAAACAATAGATTTACAAATACAATATCCCTACATTCACTCTCTATTTCATATCTTAAC
>NW_026318736.1:0-571 GCF_001194135.2 Octopus bimaculoides
CGGCTTGAATGCCCAACTGTATTACATGCTAATCAACAAGAAAAGGTTGACTAGTGCCCCGAACACAGAGTCTTACAATAATTTTGATGAAGTGAGCAGCGACCACAAGATTTTAACATCGAAATAGTTAGCCTTAGAGCTAACAAAACCAAATCAGGTTTAGGTCCGCATATGACTGGTCAATTTTAAAGAACAATGGATAAATCTGTAACCAATACACCGTAGCAGTTAGAAACAGATTTAAGCTACTAAAAATAAAAATGAAGAAAACTCCACCTACACAGTATACAATAATTTTCTAACGTCTCGCACAAAAGCTGCGAAAGAGATCATACCCTTAAAGCCAAGAACTAATAAAAGTCTTCCCTGGGATGACCAAGAGTTAATAAACAAGGGAAGACACCTCAAAGAAGTGGCTCAAGCTAAATTTATACATCCAAGTCCCTTAAATGAAGCCAATTTCAAAAAGCTACAGAAAGAACCATTCGATCTATATCGAGCTCAACAACGATATACTAGAGCGAAAGTAAAATAAATCAAATTAAACATGCTGCAGTAAACAAGCAGACAT
>NW_026318737.1:0-565 GCF_001194135.2 Octopus bimaculoides
TTCTTCTTCTTCTTCTTCTTCTTCTTCTTCTTCTTCTTCTTCTTCGTCAATCTAAAATTAGTCAACATTTGCAATAACACCGGCCTTAACAACAACAACAGCCACAACAGCAGCAGCTAGAACTACACTAGCAACTAAAATGACACCGCCGACAATAACAATATCATCAACAGCATCAACAACAACAACAACGTTATTATCCCCCACTTAAACAAAAACAAAAGAGATAACAAATAATGCATCAATATCGACCCCACCACCAAAAAAAACCCATTCCGTAACAACAGCATCAGAGGCGTCAATAAGAATTACAAGGCTATGTACAAATCGAGCCCTGAACAACAAAAATAACAACGAGTTCGAACAATATTAGACCGACTTATTTCCATCGTTGTTGTCATCGAATCGTCGCTGTCATCATCATCATCATCATCATCATCATCATCATCATCATCATCATCATCATCATCATCATCATCATCCTCATTGTCGTCATTGTCGTCGTCATGATCATCATCATCACCGCCTTGTTCGAACTTCATAACCATTCGGACATGCTGCGTTC
>NW_026318737.1:1372-2026 GCF_001194135.2 Octopus bimaculoides
TATATATATATATATATATATGTATATACGACGGGCTTCTTCCAGTTTCCGTCTACCAAATTCACTCACATGGCTTATGTCGGCCCGAGGCTATAGTAGAAGACACTTACTCAAGGTGCCACGCGGTGGGACTGAACCCGAAACCATGTGGTTGGGAAGCAAGCTTCTTACCACGCAGCCACGCCTGCGCCTCTATGCTGAAGTTTACTAAATTCCTCTCATTAACAAAGACGATGCTACAGTAAAAGACAATTCCGAGTATGCCAGGCAGTAGAACCGAACCCTGAACAACGTGGCTGCAAAGCGAACTTCTGCACCACACGACCTTGCCTAGGCCTCATCGTAATTTAGAATTATATTCTCTAATCACTCTTTTCCAAAAATTGAGACATCTGTCGTTCATCATTGTTTGACAAGTCCTTGCTAACGAGATTTGGTTCTAATCGATAAAGCATGCATACCACTGATTCTCATATCTGATAGGACATCAGTGGACTTTGAATGAGATGAAGCAGACGACCAACTAACAGGCGGAATAAGTTCATTCAACGCTATGGAAACTAAGTTACCCAAATTCACTCAGATATGCAGTTTTGCTTGGCTGTGCATGTATACATGTATGTATGTATGTATGTATGTATGTATGTATGCATG
>NW_026318738.1:0-370 GCF_001194135.2 Octopus bimaculoides
ATATATATAGATATATATATAGGAACAGGTGTGGTTGAATGCTAAGAAGCTTGCTTCACAACCACATGGTTCTGGGTTTAGTCCCACTGTGTTATTTCTTAGTCGGGCAAGTGTTTTCTGCTATAGCCTAGAGCCAACCAAAGCTTGTAATTGGATTTGGTAGTCGAAAACTGACAGAAGCCCGTCGCATATATATATATACGCAGCAGAGGCTTATGGTAGGTGGCTTACTTACCAACCACACGGTACTGGGTTCAATCCCACTGCGTGGCCCGTTTGGGCAAGTGTTTTCCATTAAAGCTTCGGGCCGACCAAGGCCTTGTGAGTAGATTTGATTGACAGAAACTGAAAGAAACCCGTATATATATAT
>NW_026318739.1:0-303 GCF_001194135.2 Octopus bimaculoides
AAAATATATAAAATTATAAGTACATATGAGGCCTTCAACTTTGAGAATCCAAAGCAAATCGTGTTAGAATAAAGTGGTGGCGAAAAATAAAGCCCTGTGATATACGCAAATAATCCAAACATCAAAAGTAGAACCTGGCATGACCGCTTTTGTAAAAGACATCAAACGCATGTTGAATCACTGAGATTGACAATAAAAATGAAATTTAAAATTGGCATAGCGGTATTAGCTGTTATAACCACAATATTTCTTACACCTTGCGAATAGCATAAAGGTCAATTATAGTGAAAAATCAGCTTTATT
>NW_026318740.1:0-291 GCF_001194135.2 Octopus bimaculoides
GAAAGTGTTTCGTTAAGAAAACAAGTGGTTCCCGTCAATTCAGAAAGATCTACCCACGTCAACATCCTTTCAGTTATCCGGCCATTGAAAATTCCTGTGAAAAATGACCGTTAAACAAAGGGAAATTACTGTGTGTGAAAGCTATAAGGTTAAAACGCGTCTAATATGCTCATATTTTCGCATGCACGCACATACATCTATATACGCACGTACCCGCACACACGTACACATTCACAAGCGAGCACATAAGGTTCCATGTACGTGTCTATAGACGCACAGGAAAAAAAACAG
>NW_026318741.1:0-307 GCF_001194135.2 Octopus bimaculoides
CAAGTACACAAAATTGATAAAATATTATGTGAAATGAAAAGATGGAAAAATTGGTAAAATAATCGAACAGAATGAAGAAGAATTTTGATTTGTATTAAAAATGAAGAACTAAATGAATGAATTATTATTACAGAAGATAATAGTAATGGTGGGTTGTATTGGATAGTCTATAGCGAATACAAGTAATTTAAAGGGAGTAAACAATAAGTTAGAGAATGTGTGCTATGGGAGTGGAACGAAAGAGGGGAAATCAGCAATAATTAAGGAGAGCTACACTAATATATATATATATATATATATATATATA
>NW_026318742.1:0-252 GCF_001194135.2 Octopus bimaculoides
TATCTAATTTCAGTGGAATCTATCCACTGGTTTTCAGAAATAGAGTTATACATATATATGCGCATATATATACAAATGTATGTATATACATACATATATACACATAAATAAATATAAATATATACATATATATATATGTGCATATCTGCATATATACAAATATAAATATATACATATGCACACGTATATAAAGAAACGTGTATATGCATACCTACATATAAACCTATATATACATATAAATCTATATATATA
>NW_026318743.1:0-1131 GCF_001194135.2 Octopus bimaculoides
AAAGGTTGAATTATATTTCATCCTTTACTTTGGAGGGTTCCAAAAAGGCAGTTTCTAATAAAGATTCTTCATATTTTGCTGGAAGCTTACTGGCGTAAGTTTGCAAATATGAAAATAGTACTTGCGTATGGTGTGTTATGAGAATTCATGTTAAGGTTATCACATAGAACTCAACAAATTTGTTAAAAATGGAGAAGAGATGTTAAAATTTGTAAGAATTTTTGTACATGCATACAATTGTTTCAAACAGCGATATTAGAATAATTAAATTAATTTGATTAAATTAAATTAATTATATATCACAGTTCTCCTCAGTGCAATAAATTACAGAGGACTTTATAAAGGAAATAGCAGACAACACATTTGGATATACATATTTATCCTTATTTAAATTAAGAGCATCATAGTAAAGAATGTGAGTCTAGCTGTGTATAAACTAAAACTGAGTCATCTAACGGTTATTTGAAAATATGAGTGAAAAAGGTTTTAAGAGATGTTCTCTCTACAGAAGAGTAAGTAGATAAATAATTCAAACTCCAAATAAGTCATTCATTAGAGGAAGTTATGTTTGAATTAGTATATGACTTCACAGTTAAGTATGGTGTGTATTTTAAAAAATTATGTGTGAGAATGAAATTAAACTAGGAGGCTGCTAGAAGGCAATGAGAACAAGAGTTAGGGATAAAAATGCTTAAAGAGCTACATTTAATGGAGTTGTGTTAGTGTAAGAACTAATATTCACTTGTGTGTATTAAATATAAGGTAATAAGAGAGTATTGTAGTTCGCTTGAAACATTGTGTATTGTTTGTAAAGAATAAAAAGTTTTGAATGGTACAACAATGCACTATAATACAAAAAATGGACTATATACTTGTAATTTAGTTATCTATAGTCCGATGATATTTCGGAATACAATTCCTTCTTCAGATCTTCTTAGATGGAGTCTCTGCTATAAATTGTTTACTAATGGCTTTTCTTTTTTTTTTCCCAGAAGTGTCTCAGTAGTGGTCTCACAAAGCTCCTTCTGGAATTCCTCATGAGAAGTGCGTGAGGTCGGCTATGTTTCAATCTCATGTGTGTTGGTATATCTGTAGCGCTGCTTCTAAGTTATGTGTTATACGTGCAGCTTC
>NW_026318743.1:1306-3546 GCF_001194135.2 Octopus bimaculoides
TTTTTTTTTTTGTTATAAACAATACATGAGCATGTTATTAAGAATGAACCTACACACACCCAGATGTAGCTAAATAATATATTGATTACCAATCTCCAGCCTGTTGTTAATTTGGGTCCTAGTCTGTGTATGAGTAATGCTTCCTTAATTCTTAAATTACCCAAATTTCTTTCATTGTCCTCAATTGTGACTGTTATGCTTTTGTCAGTGTTCCAGCATCTGTCTAGATGTTTTCTGAAGGAAGAGGCTCTCATGTTCAGATGTTCTTTGATGTGGGCGTGTAACGGTCTTGTTGTGCTACCCACATAGAACTTGTTGCATTTGTTACATTGTATTCTATACACAGCATTTACCCGTTGGCATAAATCTGTGTCACAGATGGGACAATTTGTTAATGTGCATTGATTGTTGTCCCTAATTCGTTTCTTTGCGAGGTGTTCTCTCAGAGAGGGGCCAGAGTGGGCTAGTTGTATGTCTAGCCCTTCTCTTCTTATGGCTGTTCAAATGGCTGTAGTTATCCTCTTGCTAAAATGGGGTATTTTAAGGAAGCATGTGTTGCTGGGTTTTCTATGTGTTCAGCATGTTGGTCATCTTGGGTACTTAAGCCGATTTATAATGGATCTAGGATACCCGTTGGTTTACAATATATCTAGGAAGCATGTAGTGTGGGTCATCTTGTCCTCCGTTCTGCTGCACTTGCCTTGGATACGTGCAAGTTCATTTCTGGCGTATCTTATTTTGGCACCGAGTGGAAGTGCTGAATTGTATTGGACAAACATATCTCTACTGGCTGCTTTCCTGTAGAACTCTGTGTGGATCTTCCCTTCTGTTATATTCAGTTTGAAGACAAGTAATGATAGTGATCCAGTGGTGTTGGGATGTTCTATAGTGAACTTTATGTTCATGTCCATGCTATTGAACATCGTGAATATTCTCTCAGCCTCTTCACGGTAGGTTGTGAGTATGAGGATGTCATCTATGTACCTGGTGAAGAAGGCGCATGAGCGGCAGATGTTGAGTGCTCGACGTTCCAGATGGTTCATATAAGTAATGGCTAGTAGGCCCAAGAGACTGGATCCCATGGGGAGACCTGTTGTCTGTTTGTATATATGCTCCTGGGAAACAAAGTAGGTGTTGTCCATGATGATGGACAAAAGTTGGTGTATATCAGCTGCCGTAAGTCCGAAGCATTGGATGTTGGACATTATTATGCAGTCAATCAATAGGTTGACCGCTGAGTGTGCTGGCACTGTTGTGTATATTGAGACGTCAAAACTAAAGGTGTATCTGTTTTGTCTGAGTTAGGTAATAAAGGTAATAAGGTAATAAAATAAAAAATAGGAAATTAGTTGTTAATATTACAGAATTAAGATAGTAAATACTTGCTGTGGCTATAAATATTAAAAAAAAAAAAAACGTTCAGAGGTTTAATAGATGTAGTAAAACTAAAATTAACAATGTAGGGGAGTTAATATAGCCAGGAAAAAGAGTTAAGAAGCTAGCTTGGCATAAAGTGAGAGGGGAGAATATAGTATTATTATGTAAGTAATAAGTGTTTAAGTAATAGAAGATTATTGTGCATTGTGAATATAAGGAAAAAAAAAAAAATTATGGAGTAGTGGGTACACATAAGTATACTGAATATACAAAATAATTCATATATAATGTAATATAAAAAATCTTATAACGAAAAATTTTTTTTAGTGTATACGAATATGTTAGTAAAGAACATATCTGCGAAATAGTATACATGGATGTAGGTATTCTAGCTGTTTCTCAGGTTGTTTTATTTGAGGGTGCACATGAAAGAAAGAACATTGTGCAAACAAAAATAAGTATACTTGTACCGGTGCAAAGAGAGAGAAAAAGAGCCAAACGGATATAGATATAATTATAATTACCCACACATATAAAAGAATGTTATTATATACTCATATATATATATCATCATCATCATCATCGTTTAACGTCCGCTTCCCATGCTAGCATGGGTTGGACGATTTGACTGAGGACTGGCAAGCCAGAAGGCTGCACCAGGCTCCAATCTGATCTGGCAGAGTTTCTACAGCTGGATGCCCTTCCTAATGCCAACCACTCTGAGAGTGTAGTGGGTGCTTTTATGTGCCACCGGCACGAGGGCCAGTCACACGGTACTGGCAATGGTCACTCTCAAAAAGGTATTTTTTATGTGCCACCTGCTTGGGAGCCAGTCCAGCGGCACTGGCAACGACCTCGCTCGA
>NW_026318743.1:4135-4415 GCF_001194135.2 Octopus bimaculoides
CACTGGTCATTGCCTCGGTGAGGCCTAAAGTTTGAAGGTTGTGCTTCACCACCTCATCCCAGGTCTTCCTGGGTCTACCTCTTCCACAGGTTCCCTCAACTACTAGGGTGTGGCACTTTTTCACACAGCTATCCATTCGCACCACATGTCTATACCAGCGCAATCGTCTCTCTTGCACACCACAACTGATGCTTCTTAGGTCTAACTTTTCTCTCAAGACACTTACACTTTGTCGTGTATGCACACTGACATTACACATCCAGCGGAGCATACTTGCTTC
>NW_026318743.1:4565-5030 GCF_001194135.2 Octopus bimaculoides
ATGGAGTTTCTACCTACGCCTTTTCTACAGATCGAGCAGGGCCATCTACATGAAGGAGTTTGTGTTTTGTCTACCTTCCTACTTATTAGGACTTTGGTTTTAACTAGGTTGACTCTAAGGCCCTTCGATTCTAGTCCTTGCTTCAACACCTGAAACTTCTCCTCTAGTTCTGATAGTGACTCCGCAATTAGTGCAAGGTCATCAGCATACAGGAGCTCCCAGGGGCATCCTGTCTTGAATTCCTCTGTTATCACCTGGAGGACTATGATAAATAGGAGGGAGCTGAGGACAGAACCTTGGTGGACCCCTACCTCTACCTGGAATTCTTCACTGTACTCATTGCCAACACTCACCTTACTGACAGGATCCCTGTACATGGCTTGCACAGCTCTCACTAACCACTCATCTATCCCTAGTTTCCTCATTGACCACCAGATAAGGAAACGGGGGACCCTGTCAAAGGCT
>NW_026318743.1:5040-7045 GCF_001194135.2 Octopus bimaculoides
TTCCTCATTGACCACCAGATAAGGAAACGGGGGACCCTGTCAAAGGCTTTCTCCATGTCAACGAAAGCCAGGTGCAGAGGTTTATCTTTGGCTAGGTATTTATCCTGCAGCTGTCTTACCAGGAATATAGCATCAATGGTGCTTTTTCCTGGAACGAACCCAAACTGCATCTCATCTAATTTGTTGGGCTATGACCCTCTCCGTGACCTTCATTACCTGGTCCAACAACTTGATACCTCTGTAATTGTTTGTGTCTAGAGCGTCACCTTTACCTTTGTAGCAGTTGACTATGGTGCTGCTACACCAGTCATTGGGTATGACTCCTTCGAGTATCACCTGATTAACTATATGGGTAACTAGGCTATAGCCGACACTGCTACATATTTTGAGCATCTCTGCAGTGATTCCTGATGGGCTGGGGGCTTTCCCTGTCTTCATACTCTTGATCGCTTTATCTACCAAGGTACTGTCAATTAGGATAACTGGTCCCTCTGTTGGGTCGACATGCGGCAGACTCTCTTCCTCTCATTCATTCTCTTTATTAAGCAGCTTTTCATAGTGGCATCTCTAGACCTCTCTCTTTGCAGCCTTGTTTAGTGCAAGTGAGCCATCATCGAAGCAGACACATTTCTCTCCTACGACATCACAATTCTCTCTCACACACTGTCTTGCAACATGAAATACTTCAAGTCTTTGGTCCTCACGGCGCAGAACATTGGCAAATTTTTTCTTATCTGCTTCCACTCTGGCTAAGTAAACCTGTCTCCTAGCTTCCCTTCTGGCAGTCTGATACAGTTCCCTGCTACCTCCATTCTTCCAAGCCTGTTTCTTTTGTCTGATAGCCCTGTCAACCACATTGTTCCACCACCATGTTACTCTTGGTCGAGAGGGGACTTTGCACCAGCCACAGATCTGGGTGGTGGCTCTCAGCAGGTTGTCCCGTAGAAACCTCCAGTTGTCTTCCACGTTATATGATGCTATATCCCCTTCTATTTCATCAAATGCTTTGAGTAAGACATTTCTAAATCTCTGTCCATTTGCAGGATCTTTAAGCTTCCAAATCCTTCTCCTCCAGGCCGGTCTACTTCTGGGCATCCATATTGCCTTGATCTTGAAGTCGCTAACTACTAATCTGTGTTGGGGTGTACATTCTTCGCCAGGGAAGGTTTTGGCATTTATAAGCCATCCTCTTTCCCTTTTTCTTTCGAGGATGTAATCAATTTGGCCAGTTTGTCTGCCAGAACGGTAGGTGACTAGGTGACAGGCAGGTTTCTTGAAGTTGGTATTGCAAACCATTAGATCGTTTGCATCACAGAACTCCAGCAGTCTGGTTCCCTCCTCATTGCGGGAACCAAAGCCATAGCCTCCATGTACACCATGGAAGCCCCCTGCATGTCGTCCGACATGACCATTGAAGTCATCAGCCACAAGGAGAAGGTCCCTGCCATTCGTCAACGAGGTAGTTTGCAAGAGGGTGTCATAGAATTGGTCTTTCAGCCCATCCGGTAGCCCCGGTTGAGGGGCATAGGCCGAGATGACGGTAACTAACCTATGGTAAAGCACTAGTCTAATCTTAAGTACTTTGTCACATACTCTGACTACCTCGATTACCTTATCAACCCATTTCTCTGCTAGAAGTATTCCCACGCCCCCAACCCCGTCAGTGTTCCCTGCCCAGAGGAACCTTGCAGAACCTCTCCACCTTACTACTTGGATGCAGCACAAATCTACGCATCTCCGTTCAAGCATCTCAACAATCTCACCAGACCTACCTTTCGGTGTGCCGACGTTGGGAGTGCCAATTCTGATGGTGTGGGAGGTGTGGGCCTGTGAGACCCTGCAATGAGGGAAAGCAGTGTCGTGTACCTGAAAAGAAAGCTTGCATTTGGCAGAATTCATAAACAAAACAATGCCTACAACCTGCATATACACCATCTTTATGCGCTATAAGATCGATAAAACCCTGGGTAGGGTAGGGGATGGCATAAGGCCCCTAGAAGTGTTC
>NW_026318743.1:7347-11122 GCF_001194135.2 Octopus bimaculoides
TATATATATATATATATATATATATATATATATATATATATATATGTATGTATGTATGTGTGTGCGGGGGGAAGACATACATATATGTGCATATGTTCATATCAAAAATACATATTAGTGATAACATATGATTAATAAGCACACAATACTAATAATAAAAAAATAATAATAATATAATAAAATAGATATATACACACAATGACAATAGAATTGATATCTAGAAATGCACACATTGGACACCAAGAAGTATCATATGCGTTTGCATATATCAGCTGTAAGATATAATTAAATGTCAGGTGGATTGGGAAGTAACATTAAACATTATTAATTGGAATAGTTAAGTATGTGTGTGTGTGAAGGGGTGTCTTAGATGCAAATGGAATAAATTACAAAAAAGAAAGGTATATTATATACTAAGGGAAGATGTAAAAATATATTGAGAGAAAGGGAGGTGTAGGGAGATTTGGAGAAAATGTTAGCCCAATATAAGGTAGGTCATGTAATTATTAGAGGGGAGAGTTAAATAATAAATATATATCAATACAGTGTAAGATAAAGTGATGTGCAGAGTATGTGATGATTAATAATCGAATTCCATAGAAAGGGTTAATATATAGAGATATTTAAAAAAAAAAGATAGAGATATTAGGAAAAAAGGGAAATGTTATTAAAAATTCAAGTAAGTGGGGGAGAAGTATTATTTAAGATTAATAAAAAGGAATTTGGACATCTGCTTACATGAAAAACTTTTTCATCCCTAGTATTAACAAGCAGACCATTCATTCTCATTATATTGTAGTTTTCTTCCAAACATAACCTACAAATTTTGTTATTATATCTGTAAGATGGGACTGAAGATAGGATTTTCCTAGATATTGAGTAATCAATATTGTTTCTTTTGAGTTGCCAAATTTTTTTAGATAGACCTGTGCTATTCTCTTTTCTAGGATCATTAAAGGGTCATTAGTGTATGTGTTGCTAGCGTATTATTAGTGTATGTGTTGCTAGCAACACATACACTAATAATACACCAAACCCTACTGCAAACCACACTAACAATATGAAGGAAACAGTTAAACATAATAAAAGTAATAGAAATACAAAGGATCCTAAAGCCAAACCACATAACACCAAAAATACCAACAACAGTGTAAACACCAATACCAATAATACTACTAGGATTAATAAGACTAATAACAGGACGAAGCAGAAATACAATAACAACCAGAACATAATCAATATTAAGCCATACAAACACAAGTTTATTAATAACAGCGAGACCTAGCAGACTAAAATAAACCATACACCGGGCCCACAAAAACCAAACAATACTAACACCGATAAGACGCATATTAAAAATAAACCTAACTATAGAAATAAATTAGATAGCCATAAAGACAAATTCACTAACCTTCCCAGCTATGATGGCAGGTTCCATACCAGACATAGCCGTAATAACAATAAGAACAATAGGGATACAATCTGGCTAATTGTTCCCTACACCATGAACCTCAAATCTAACATAGTCCGTTCATTAATGAACATAATAGATAAACATCTAAATGTAAATAATAAATACGCAACAATATTTAAGAACAAAATCAGAATAGGCCACAGCCTGACATGTAACTTAACTACCATCATAGCATCTATTAATAATAAAAAATTAGACGCATTCTATACAGCTAGAAAGACCACGAACAACCAAACTAACAACCGTCCGACTAATAGAACAAACCCCAACCCTAATCCAACACCTCTTGTTAGGAGAGACACACACCAAAAAAGGCAAATTCAACAGGACTTAGTGGCTATATCTGGGAATTAAAGGACAATAAGATAGAATATAAACTAAAATGGCATAAACTAAAAGCAGCAAACTCTTATAACCCAACTAACAGACGTTGTGACCTCTGTCTAACTGAACGCCTCAAAATCCTAACGGCTACAAAATATCTTTTAAACAAGAGATATGAAAATAACCCTAATTTGTTTACACACTACAAAATTTTCATTTTCTAAGTATAATTAAATATGTAAAACATTCCACTTTCTAAGTATAATTAAATATGTAAAAAAGAATTTTCCTTTTCTAAATATAATTAATTATAATTAAATATTAATAAGGTCAGAGTTAGCTCCCTCTTCACCAAAACTTAGAGTTACTCCCCTTTAATAACACTGCCGGTGCTAAAAGTAAAAGACACACGCTTAAATTTTAAAAATAAACACGTGCGAAATGCGTTTGACCAAAATTGGAACTACGAGCTTGAACAGCACCCACCCCACCTCTCCTTCGCAGAAAGACTATTAGCACAACTTCAACTAAAATGTAAGACTAACTTTACCTAAAACTATTCTTATACTACTATATGCATTACTATATCCACTAACTGTTATTCCTGCATCTCTCACACCATGAACTTTAACATACTTCTCAACATTCTGAAGAGATCTGCCAAACCATTTGGCATATCGAAACGATCGTAAATGACTCGTTATATAATTTCCACATAATTAAATCAATGGCTAACTAGCCCAATTGACTTGCTTCTTCTTGTGTTTGTTTCTCCATTCTCCACTTAATTATATATATGTATATATATCAATATATATGCATATATGTATATATATGAATATATTCATATGTCGATCCCCTCCTTAACCTGCTTCCTCCATCTGTGGCGATGACAGGCATTGTTCTCCCAGTCAGTGTCCTGCATATCACAGGCCTTTAATGAGGACTTGACATAGTTCTTAAATCGCAGCCTTGGCTTCTGCTGGAGTCTCCTTCCATTCACAAGTTCTCCATATAGCATCTGCTTAGGAATCCTGCTATCCTTCATTCTAATAAGGTTTCTAGTCCAACGTAACCGTTGCTTGTGCACCATTCCCTCAATACTGAAGATATCAGCTGTCCTCAGGATCTGTGTGTCTGGAATTTTTGAGGTCCAGCCAACATTGAGAATGTGTCTGAGACATCTCTGATGAAAGCGTTCAAGGACCCTTACCTGACGTTTGTACAGAGTCCATGTTTCACACGAGTAGAGCAATGTCAGTACACACGCACAGTACACAGCAACTTTTGTTTGCCTTGCTATGCCATGCTGGGACCAGACACGAGACTGAAGAAACCGGAAGGAATTAGTTGCTCTTTGCAACCTGATATTTCCTCATCCAGGGAGCAAGAACAGCTGAGTGTGCTGCCCAGGTAGACAAACTTGTCTACTACCTTCAGAATTGTTCCTTCAACCAAGATAGCTGGTTTCACATATGGATTTCCTGGTTCAGACTTGAACATTACAACAGTCTTGTCCAGGCCAATGCTAAGTCCAAATGCCTTGCAAGAAGCAGAAATGCAATTCATGAGTATTTGCAGGTCATCCACTGTATGAGTGACTAAGTCAGAGTCATCTGCATAAAGGAGGTTACAAATAATAGACTGGAGGACCTTTGAATTGGCAGCAAATTGGCGAAGATTAAAGAGGCGGCCAGAAGATCAATATCTGACATATATTCCCAGAGAGCTAACCTTAGCAAAAGCATGAGTAAAAGCAGCAGCAAAGTATAAAGAAAAGAGAGTTGGGGCAAGGATGTCACCCTGCTTGACACCATTCTCTACAGGAATGGGTCCCACCATGCCACCACCAACATCGACCCAAGCTTCCATCCCATCATGAAAGGATTTAATTATAGATACAAAGTGATCCGGACATCCAAGTTTGCCAAGTATTTTCCATAGAAAGGCCCTATTTACAGTATCAAAAGCCTTTGT
>NW_026318743.1:11132-14368 GCF_001194135.2 Octopus bimaculoides
AGTATTTTCCATAGAAAGGCCCTATTTACAGTATCAAAAGCCTTTGTTAAATCAATGAATACCTGGACAAGATCCATATTCTGCTCATAGCACTTCTGTCTTGCTGTGAAAATCATATCCATTGTACATTTACCAGATCGGAAGGGACATTGAGATTCAGATAGGACATCCTTTACGAGACACCCATTCAGTCGGGTAAGAAGAATATTTGTCAGAACCTTGCCAGCAGCTGATAGTAGAGCAATACCTCTGGAGTTACCACACATTGTTCTGGCTCATTTTCCTTTATACAGAGGAAGAATAATTGCATCCTTCCAGTCCTTAGGGATTGCACCATCCCTCTAAACTGCACTAATAAGTTCATGAAGGGACTGTGTGATGTAATTACCACCAAATAGCAAGACTTCAGCACAAATTCCATCCTTTCCAGGTGCCCTACCAAGATTCAATTTACTTATTGATGTCATTATTTCATCTATTGAGGGCGAGGAGTCTAAGGAGCCAATGATAGGTCTTTGTTGCATAGTATCAATCACTGTTTCATCCAGAACTGACTCATGGTTTAGGAGTTCAGAGAAGTTTTCAATCCAGCGACCTGTGATTTCTGTTGATTTAGTAAACAGAGTGGAAGACTCCTTGGAAAGCAAAGGAGCTGATGTGGAGCTCTTAGGTCCATAAGCTTGCTTCATAAGATGGTAAAGCTTCTTGCTGTCATTTGCATCAACAGCAGCCTGAACATCACGAGCAAGATCCTCCCACCAAGTGTTCTGCATCTTCCTGAGAGATCGCTGCAGTAGTGATTTTACACTGTTATAGTGGGCAAGTGCTAGACTTCGCTGCACAGTAGACAGTTCTCTATGTAGCAATACACTGTGAGCATGGCGCTTTACCACCAATAGTCGCTGAACTTTAGCATCATTCTCATCAAACCAGTCTCTGTGTCTGGCAGTAACATATCCCAATGTTTCGGCTGCACATTGTAGAACCTGGTCTCGAAAATCTTCCAATGCTGCAGCAGTTTCAATGCTGGACAAGCAAGTCTGAAGTTCTTTCCTAACCACAACATCATATACCTTGTGGACATTGAGACGGCGAGGAATGCTGACTGGTCCTCTTCTCTCTTTTACTCTAATTACCATTCGGAACTTTGCTCACACCAGTCTGTGGTCTGTCCAGCATTCTGATCCATGAAAGGACTTGACATTACAAATGTCATAAATGTCGCGCTTGCAGATGATGACATAATCCAGCAAGTGCCAAACTTTGGACCTTGAGTGCATCCATGTTGTTGTGTGATCACCTTTGTGCATAAAATGAGTGCTTGCGATGTAAAGTCCATGTTCTTCGCAAAACTCCAGTAGCATGAGACCATTGCTATTCATTTTCCCTACTCCGAAACGTCCTAGAGAGTTCCATGTTTGCCAGTCTGTTCCAACTCTGGCATTAAAATCCCCCAGTAGAATGACTTTATCAGAATTGGAGATTTTTCTAAGTATGACTCTCAGCTGGGTATAAAAGATTGTTTTATCTTCATCACAGCTAGTCAAAGTAGGTGCATAGGCACTTATTAGAGTAGCAAAATGCTTACCTTTCAAGTGCAACCGTAGCGTCATTATACATTAATTCCACTAACGATATTTCTACCTATGAAAATAAAGACATTAAAATTGGTGGTAACGATAAACACAATGATTGTCCTCATTATAACCTCGTTGACAATAATATACAGACAAACGCTTTTTTACATAATAGAGGAGGTAACCGATACTTAAAACCCTTTTTTAAAAATAATTGTAAACTGAAGTTTTTTAGAAATAATAACACCCACACAAAACCTGGATCTGATAAAAATATCTGGTTCATTATTCCATTTAGAAAACAGATTAAATCCAATCTAGCTTTGCAGTTCTGAAATGCTGTTAATAAGAATTTTCCAAGAATTTCTCACTATTTCTCAGTCATAAACACACACAAGGTTAGATCAGGATTTTCAAACACAAAAAATATCTCGCAAATAATATCTACACATAATATGAGACTATCAAATTCGTATCCAGGTGCTGATAGCAATAACATTAATTCCGACAATACAGACCATCACCATTATAACAATAACAACACAAATAATAACCTAAATAACAATAATTATAATAAGAAATATAATAATAATAATTACCACAACATTATTATTTCGGAAGTTAATAACAACAGAATTAGTTTTTTAAGTGAAAATGCAAAATCCAAGAACACTGTATGTCAATGTAAAGTCACCACCTCCACCGACGTATCTTTTTACATAAGTTGCTCATCCTCGCAGATATCTAGAAGAATTTCAAACCATTAGTCTTCATTTAGGGATAGAAATAAATGCAACAGTACGGGTCTTAGTAAGTTAATTTGGGAACTTAAGGATAACAATAAGCAATTTAATTTAGACTGGTTAATTCTCTCTACATCAATACCATACGATAAAGGTAAGGAATTTTGACCATTATGTAATATGGAACTGTTCTTCATGTTATTCTCAAAGAACAAACTGGTTGATACGATTATTGAAAGAGCATATAGATGTAAACATTGGCAAAGACATACATTTAGTTCATATAAGTAACTCCTACAAATTTATATAACTGGTACAATTTACCTATTTATTTATTTATTTACATACTTCAAACTATAAAAGTTAATTATACCATTAAATGTTATCTGAACACTTTCTATCTTTTGAATCCAAATTAGGACATCCAGCACTTCTATATAACATGAACTTAAACATTACTTTCAATATAACATAACATCAACATTACTTTCAACAATGATCAATACGATATGTCTTCATAACTTTATACTTTTGATTTCCTTGCTCCTTCTTACATCCATCTACCTTCAAAAAATATATAAATATATTTTTTCCCAACTTTATTATGTATTACATACTGCTCTACACAAAATAGAACCCTTTACTTTATTTTATTCATAAGTATATCCTTGTATCAACACCTATCGAGCAAGGATATCGGAGTAAATTTTGGTACAAATATTAACTTAGTTCAAACAAGTAATTTTTTAACTCCATTAATTCTTTAACTTTCCCCTTCTAATTTCCATTTCATTTAATAACACACTTTCTCTCTTTAGATCAACAGAGCATTTATCACCTTTATATTGTTAAACACTTGATCTCATCTAGTACACACAAGCATCATTTTCCTATATAAATAACATTACCATTACCA
>NW_026318744.1:0-384 GCF_001194135.2 Octopus bimaculoides
ACTATGGGTATTTATAGGTGATTAGTACCAAGGGAGGTAATTACACTATAAGTAGTTTTAATTTTAAATTATCCTCTATTATTATTTTCAAATTTACTTATATTGGGAGGTATATCTAATTTGTTATTATATAATTTTAGTAATATTTAATTCATATATTTATTTTATTTAAATTATTGCATTGTTTATTTATTTTTTATTCATTTATATAGTCTATTCAAGCGCTTTAGAAATTCTGTATGGGGATCAAGTTATGACTAATATTATTAAGGAGACACTTAAAATAGTAAAAATGGTTTTTAAAAAGAACAATAGTTATTCAAATATATTTTCCAATAAAACCATAAATGTTGGATACACAACATCGAGAAATGTAGGCAATAT
>NW_026318745.1:0-347 GCF_001194135.2 Octopus bimaculoides
AACACACACACACAAACTTACCGCTTCTAGTGTTAACTGTCAAACGGAGAACTAAGCTTGATCTGCCACAAATAGAAGCTAAACCATTTCTGTAATCATACCATCGACTCGTTCACTGCCTCTGGGATGGTTTAGAGGTGATTTAAAGAGGGAGAGAGAGGGAGGGGTTATTATTATTATTATTATAAGATCTGTAAGCTTGGCAGACGTTTGAGTCTACCTCTACAACGAACATTGTTGATATCCACGATCAATCACCACAAGTGTGTATAAAATTACTTGTGTGCACTTTTACATACACACACACACACACACATATATATATATACATGTATATATATATATAT
>NW_026318746.1:0-467 GCF_001194135.2 Octopus bimaculoides
TATATATAAGTATGTTTGTATGTATGTATGTATATCTATATACCTATGTGTATATTAAAGTGTAAATAAACAATGCATAAGCGACGAAGTCTTTGATAAATGTAATGAAATCAACGCTTGGAAGTACTTCATCAGACATAATTATTGCGTGAGTGTGTGTATGTGTGTGTGTGTATGTGTGTGTATTTGTATGTATGTTCATACACTTGCATATATACATGTATAGGTGTACATGTGTGTATATATATATATATATATATATATACAATACAGAGAGAGAGAGAGAGAGAGAGAGAGAGAGAGAGAGAGAGAGAGAGAGAGAGAGAGAGAGTGTGTGTGTGTGTGTGTGTGTGTGTGAAAGAGAGAGACAGTCAGGCAGCCAGACAGCGAGACAAACAGGCAGTTAGCCAAATATACCAAGAAATAGATAGATAGATAGATAGATAGATAGATAGATAGATAGATAG
>NW_026318747.1:0-260 GCF_001194135.2 Octopus bimaculoides
AACACATACACACATATATATTTACACACACATATGCACACAAACACACACACACTGTACTAACCAAATATATTAGGTTCTAACAACTAAATATGAGTAGTTCAGTACATTGGCAGAAGCATGATATACGCGCATATATATACGTATGAGCGTGCGTATGTATGTGTGTGTTTGAGTGTATACATATACATACACACACATTGATAGATGAGTAGATAGATAGATAGATAGATAGATAGATAGATAAATAGATAGATAGA
>NW_026318748.1:0-344 GCF_001194135.2 Octopus bimaculoides
CACATACACACCACCCGGATAAACGTAACCCCTGACAAATACAACACACTCATGCACACATACATATGCACCCTCACACACACGGTTGCACACATACACACTCACACACACACACACCAGTCGGACAATTATAACAACACAAACATACTCAGAGAGACACACACTTACTCAAGTACACGCACATAACATCCCCACCAACACAATACACATAAACATTCATACGTACACACACAGACGCACACATACACACACGAACAAATACATACGCACAAACACTTACACACATGCGCACACACTGCACCCTGACAAATACAAATCACACACATACACACAAAAGTGTACAC
>NW_026318749.1:0-737 GCF_001194135.2 Octopus bimaculoides
GTATGTATGTATATATGTATGTGTATATATAATTAGGCGGTGTACATTACTCTCATTATACAGATACAATATACGGAAATCGTATAAAATACATACTTTAATGTCATACAACTGAAATTATATTAACACATTTATAAGCCATAATTAATATTGACAAATTCTATTGACACATTTACAAGCCAGAATTAAGTGGATGCTACTGATGCTATTATTAAATGTTAAGTATGTTATTTAATTTTAATATTCATAATATCAATTTGCATTTAGCAGACATATATAAAATTGTCATTTGCTTTTGGCATTCATTGTTCTGCGCAGTATACAAGCTTTGAGACGTGGTGTATATATGTTGTTGTTTTTTTTTGTTGTTGTTTTTTTCTCGCTTGTACGCTTTAGTTTTCCGGTGTTTCAAATGCGTGATTCTCTTGAGTCCAGAGATCGATGAATTTGTTGTATCCCAGTTCAAAGGGTTCCGTGATATTAAAACTTTCTAATACATACATACATACATACATAGACAGACAGACAGACAGACAGACAGACAGACAGACAGACAGACAGATAGATAGATAGATAGATAGATAGATAGATAGATAGATAGATAGATAAGTATAAGTTACATATATACACGTACAGATATACATGTATAAATATGTACATATATAAATATACATACATACAAACATACATACATACATATATATATATATATAATTTATATGTATGTATATATATAT
>NW_026318750.1:0-319 GCF_001194135.2 Octopus bimaculoides
ACTACTACTACTACTACTACTACTACTACTACTACTACAATACATTGTATTGTATCACCTTAGTTTTAATCTTAATCCTAACTTTATTGTAGAAATTCTTGAGATGATTTATGGATGTTTCGGGGCAAATTATGTGTATATGTGCGCGCGCATGTGTGTGTGCGTGTGTGTATATGTATGCGTGCTTGTGTGTGTGAGTGTGTATGTATGCATATACACATACACACATACCTACATACATATACATGCATTTATATATATATAATAATATAATATATATATATGCATATATACATATATGTACATACCTACATATATA
>NW_026318751.1:0-317 GCF_001194135.2 Octopus bimaculoides
AAAAAAGCAAAATCAACAAATCCACTGCTTTAAGCTGATAAAATAATCAATCTGCTTCAGGATATGTTTTGTGTAAGTAATATATTCCAAGATAATCTGGTAACTGTTCTTAATAGGTAGGTGAATTGAGATACAGTGTTAAGAGAGACAGAGACAGGCAAACAGACAGAGTGGTGGGGGAGCATGACCGTGTGGTGAAGAAATTTGCTTCTCAAACATCTGGTCCCCACGATAGGTGAAAATCCGTGAAGTGGAAACAGTACTGTACTCTCTTTTACTTGTTTCAGTCATTTGACTGTGGCCATGCAGGAGCACCA
>NW_026318752.1:0-871 GCF_001194135.2 Octopus bimaculoides
ATATATATACATACATATATATATACATACATATATACACACATATATATCGACACACACACACACACACACACACATATATATATACACTTATAGATACCCACTGGCTAATCGTGACACCCATACATATACAAAAACACGTATGTATACGTATAAAACACACACATAAACATGACAGACAGACAGAAAGAGGGATGGATAGCTAGACTGATAGAAGTAGATAGATAGATAGATAGATAGATAGATAGATAGATAGAATAGACGAATTTGTGTTTCGTGAATGAACGCAAGGCATGCATGATCTATAAAACATACAATGCAATGCACGCCTAACCTTTATAACTAAACACAAATAACCAGATTTTAATATAAATTTTTATGAGAAACAGCTGCGCAGAAGACATAAATGGCGTATATATATATATATATATATATATATATATACAACCAGCTTGAATTGTATAGCTTTGATTTTGGTTGTTGAATGGAAAGTTGAGCTGGGCGACATTTGAACTTAGAATTCATGTTCTCAGTTTAGATCTCGGATAAAGCACTGCAAGACATTTTGTCCGACGATTTCCGTCCCGTATGACGATGGGTTTTTCAGTTGTGCAATCAAGAGAAATATGGTTCTCATTGAATCAGAAAAAAAAAGCATGTGAGTGAGGATTTCATTGAAGCTTTCAATTCTGCGAACGATCCTTACCATTTTACTAGTAATATACTTCGTGTCGTATTAATTGGCAAGACAATTCTTACTGAAAATGTCACGGTCGGGATCTTGAGCAGAACCTCAAGGACATATGCATATACTACATATAATCTATCTGTTTCTCTCTCTCTCTCTCTCTCTGTATATATGTGTATGTAT
>NW_026318752.1:1488-2125 GCF_001194135.2 Octopus bimaculoides
ATATATATATATATAAATAAAAACACCATTTCATCTATATATGCATTAACAACATACCTGAATAAATATACAACCTGTAAATTAAGTAATCTACACACCTACTTATTACTACCTATCATTTTACCTAAAGACATGCTCACCTACTTATTTTCACACACAAACACACACAAAACGATTACATATATACATACATACATGCATGCGTATATGCGCGGTATATACACGCTCATGCCTACAAGTACATACCTACTCACCTACTTATCCATATATATATATATATATATAGCGACCTAACCCTGTAACCCACTTACCTACCTACCTACCTACCTACCTACCTACCTACCTACCTATACACACGCATACACGCACATACACACACGCATTATATATACCCACCCGCGCACAATGCATACACTCCCCCCATCCCGGTATATACGCCACCCACCAATGATTTTCTTGGTCGTTAAGGCATTGTGAGAACTCCTCAGTTAGCAGTCGATGGCATATGCATACATACACACACAAATAGTATATGCATGTATATATAATATATATGTATATATATATAATATATAAGTATATATATATGTGTATATGTATATATGTGTGTATATATATATATGTGTGTATATATATA
>NW_026318753.1:0-446 GCF_001194135.2 Octopus bimaculoides
ATACATACATATATGTATAGATATATGTACATATATTTGTATATGTGTGTGTGTGTATATGTATGTGTATGTATACACGTATATATATACTTGTATATATATGTATACATATATATATTTATGTGTATATATATATGTATATACACACATATATATATATGTATATATGCATATATATTTATACATATGTATGTATATATATGTATATATAATTATATATATGTATATATAAATATATATAATTATATATATGTATATATAAATATATATATATGTATGAATATATATATATATGTATATTTGTATTTATAAAAATGTATGTATATATATGATGAGCTGGCTGGCCTATGCAGGTTCGGAGATGTTTTCAAATTGTGCCGATGAATGATGTCGCTTGGTCATACATGCACAATTGCTAGCATCGTCGAATTTGCAACTGGAATATC
>NW_026318754.1:0-419 GCF_001194135.2 Octopus bimaculoides
TGTGCTTGCGTGCGTGCGTGTGAGTGTGTGTGTGTGTGCTTGCGTGCGTGGTGTGTGCATATGTGTATGTATATATATGCGTGTGTGTGTGTCTGTGTGTTTGTGCGTGATGTATGTATTTTCTTTTACTTCTGGCAGTCATTGGACTGTGGCCATGCTGGGACACCATTTTAAAGGGCTTATTCGAATAAATCGATCGCAGTAATTAGTTTTAAACCTGGTACTTACCCTATCGCCTTCTTTACCGAACCGCTGAGTTACGGAACGTTAAAAGACTAACACTTGTTAAGTGATGGTGACGAACAAGAGAACAAGCATAAACACATGGAAACACGCATACACATACACACACAAGCACATAGATAAACGGACAGACAGCTAGCTAGCTAGCTAGATAGATAGATAGATAGATAGATAGA
>NW_026318755.1:0-229 GCF_001194135.2 Octopus bimaculoides
GTGCGTGTTTGTGTGTGTGTGCGTGTTTGTATGTATGTAAACATAGAAACCAATGACACGTGCCTAATGCAATCAAGGTGTCCAGAATGTCTGAAAACACTCCTCTCCTTCAAGTCACTACTTCTCAGCTTACAATGGTCTTATTAACAGTTCGCCGTCTTCTTCTTTCTTGTCTGTCAGTCTTCATCCCCTTAACTCTTACATCTGAGAGTTTGCGAGCTCTAGAGTA
>NW_026318756.1:0-279 GCF_001194135.2 Octopus bimaculoides
ATAGATAGATAGATAGATAGATAGATAGATAAAAGGAAAAAAATAGCCATTAAGATTCTAAACCCAGGGACGTCGCTAAGCCCCTGCACCCCCTGCGGTCGAAGGGTGCCTCCGCGGTTGAGAGGCTTCATGTTAAGATCAAACTACATAGATGAGCCATCTATTTAATTTGGTTAACACGTTAACTGAAAACTTCAAGTCAGACGAGGAAAAGAATACGAGGGCGTACCGTAAATAAATTTTATGGTACACAACTGTATATACATGCATATGCAACAA
>NW_026318757.1:0-301 GCF_001194135.2 Octopus bimaculoides
TATATATATGTACCACGGAGCTTCTTTAAGTTTCCGTCTACCAAAAAGCCCCACAAGGCTTTGGTTGGACTGAGGCTTCAGTAGAAGACACTTGCCCAAGGCGTCACATAATGAGATTGGACTCGGGACTATGTGGATGGGAAGCAAACTTCTTACTACAGAGCTACACCTGCACTTAAATATATGTATATGTTCATATATGTGTTTATGTGTGTGGAGGGTGTACATATCTACATATATTTATATATATACCAGTCCATACAAACACCACCACCACCCCACGTATATGTTTGTATATATA
>NW_026318758.1:0-469 GCF_001194135.2 Octopus bimaculoides
ATATATATATATATGTATACAAATATATATTTATATATATGTGTGTTTATATATGTATATATAAATGTATCTGTACATATGTATTTATATATATATATGTGTGTGTTTGTGTGTGTGTGTGGGTGCAAACATCGCTTGTTAAGTGGTTTGTTTTGGAGCCATGTAGTTTACAGTTTGGTGTACTTACAGGGGCATTGCTTCTGGTATAGCCATGTGGCAACCAACAACTTGTGAATGCAATTGATACATGTGAATTAGCAAAAACCAAAACATGTATGGGTGAGCCTGTGGTGTGCATGTATGCATGCATGTGTATATATGTGTGTGTGTGTGTGTGCATCTATACACACACATTTATATTTATATGAATACATAAATACATATATACATATAAGCATGTCTACATACATGCTTGCATGCATACATACATATATACGTACATACATACATATATACGTACATACATACA
>NW_026318759.1:0-267 GCF_001194135.2 Octopus bimaculoides
AGAATTTGAAGCAAAGCCAGTGTGCATTAAAAGAAAGAAACAACAATTCTCATATGAAGGAGAAAATGAACCTATCCAGGATAGTAAACAAAGCTACAAAATAAATTCTTATTTTGCAATACTGGATACATCAATTAACTCAGTTTCAAAATGCTTTGAACAACTGAAACAAATAAATTCCATGTTCGGTTTTCTGTATGATATAAAATTTTTGCAAAATCTTCTCATCAAGTAATGGAATTTTACATAAAACTTGAGTCTGCCCTA
>NW_026318760.1:0-289 GCF_001194135.2 Octopus bimaculoides
TATGTATATATATATATGTATATATATATGTGTGTATGTGTGTGTGTGTGAATATATATATATACATGTGTGTGTATATATACATTTATTATACATATATATATACTTCTTTATACATACACACTTACATACGTATGTGTGTGAATATATAATTACATAAGGGAACACAGTTGCGCAAACATAACTATAAAAGTAAACCGATATTTAGGCACAAACACGCACACATACGTACACTTATGTATGTATATATGAATGTACATACATACATACATACATACATACATACATA
>NW_026318761.1:0-274 GCF_001194135.2 Octopus bimaculoides
GCAAAAGAGACCGGTAGAATAAGTACTAGGCTTACAAAGAATAAGTCTTGTGGTCGATTCTTTCGGCTAAAGCTGATGCTCCATCATGACAGCAATGAAATGACTGAAACAAGTAAAAGAATAAAGCAATAAGCTTAAAAAAGAGCAAACAACCGAGGCATTTGAGGCAGATTGTATCTGACGCAAAATGACAAAAATAGAAGAAAGAGAATAAGGAAAGGATGTCAAGATGTTTACAATGGAATTCCTGTTTCAAAATGTCGCTCAATGGCAT
>NW_026318762.1:0-358 GCF_001194135.2 Octopus bimaculoides
AGTCTAAAGTTTAAACGCAGCAGCGACGATAATGAAAGCAAAAGTCGAAACTGCAAAGGCCTAACAGCTGATTGAAAGGAAACATACGTTGCATGTCCTCGTATTTCAAAATCGAGATGAGTGATGGGTGATTTATTAAAGCCACGATGAATAATGATATAACACACCCCGCTATAGTGTAATAAGTTAAGTGGGGTAGCATGGAGCAGGGTAGCTAGAGGCATGTGTGTGTGTGTGTGTGTGTGTGTATACTGCGTTAATAAGAAGCCTTAATATCACCGGGTAACAAAACAAACTGATAAAAGTATCACTGACCAATGTAGGTACAAAAACCTTATATATATATATATATATATAT
>NW_026318763.1:0-266 GCF_001194135.2 Octopus bimaculoides
CGTACTGTAAGCTTGTTACGAAAAAAGTACGAAGATCTGAACGTGCAAAAGAATCTGACAACAGAGATAAACGAACCGATACCCTACGAAAACGATGACCGTCAAAATAAAGGGCCGGACGTTGTTCCTCATGTCCCGCAAACAAAACCAAAACGGCATAAATGGACACGTGCGGAATACATTTCGATCCTACACGCCTATTTCACAGCAGTTCTGTACCCAAAAAACGAAAACGCAACAACACATACATATAAAATATGGAAGAA
>NW_026318764.1:0-2938 GCF_001194135.2 Octopus bimaculoides
TATGTTATATTTAAAAAAAAAAATATCATGACTAAATGAAATTTTTAACGATTTTTCTTACTTGATTTTCGTTGATTTACGTTTTTTACAAAATTTCTTTGAAAAATTTCTTGTCTTTTCTTATAATTTCTGAAACACCAGTTTCAATACCGTTGTAATGTTATATATACATGTGCGCCAGTGTGTCTATGCATATAAAAAGATGTATATAATACTAATAATAACGTTTACAGTGAATGATTCTGGTATGAGCTACAAGCATCACATAGCCGTTTGCAAACTGAAAAGTGTATGTTTTACTGGATAGTAAATTAATAAATAGTAAAATGATTTTTTCTTACGAGAATACACACAAAAAATGGGTAAATATATAAAAAATATATATACAAAAGCATGTGTGTATAGAAGAAAAAAATAGAAGAACAAGAACAAGAAGGCAAATGAAATACATATATATATATATATATGACTAATAGTAATTAAGAAATGAGGTGGAAGGAAAGTTAAGTCTTTCAAGAATAAAGAAATGGAATATTTTGGAGTGGTCAATATTTTTGTGAATTGTAAGAAGCTTGCTTCCCAACCACATGGTACCGGGTTCGGTCCCACTGCGTGGCACCTTGGGCGTGTGTCTTCTATTATAGCCTCGGGTCGACCAAAGCCTTGTGAGTGAATTTGGTAGACGGAAACTGAAAGAAGCCCGTCATATGTGTATGTGTGTGTGAGTGTGTGTGTATTTGTTTGTCAGTGTTGTTCCCGTAAACATCGCTTGACAACCGATGTTAGTGTGTTTACGTCTCCGTAAACTAGGGATTCGGCAAAAGAGACCAATAGAATAAACACCAGGGGTCCATTTCTTCGACTAAAGGCGGTGCTCCAGCATGCCTGCAGTCAAATGCTTGAAACAAGTAAAAGAAAAAAGAAAAGAATATTTTTATATAGATAAATAAATATATATATATATATATATATATATATATACACACACACACATCCGCGTGGTGATATGTAAGTCTGAGTTACATTTCAGAGAGATTTAAATTCAAGTAATTTTACATGCAATTTTTTATATTGACTAATTTCTTATCTCTTTCTCTCTCCCCTTACAGAAACGTACATAGATGAATACATTCGCGCGTGTATAAAATATCACATTGTTCCTCTTATCTACATTCGAGCGACGGAGCTTGTTAGAAATTAACTCGTTCCTTAAGCGTAGACGTGAAATGATTAAAAACAGAAGACAGAATACATGCATACATACATACTTACATACTCAAAGCTTTGGAGACAATATTTGTTGCCAATGCGACAGAAATTTACTGTACGTCGATACACAAATACACCCACACGAATATATATATATACATGTATGTATGTTGTATATACCTACGTGTATATGTATATACGTATATGTATGCAAGTATATTTATATGTATCTGTATATTCGCGTTGTATGTATGTATGTATGTAGGCATGCATGTATGTATGATAACATTATCTATTTAACTATTACGCAATTTCTGTCAGCCAAGAGAGAATATGTTATTAAAATTTTTCAAATAATATGTTTGAAGTATGTTGGAATATTGTTGTTTGCAGGTGAACAAGTAATTTCAGTTGCCGTTGTTTAACATTGGTTAACTAATTTATTATTTGAAAAGCCTACGGTGTTGAATTAATGCGTGTTGTTGTGGGAGATAACTCCTTTCGTCTCCTAAAAATCTGTAAACCCTTCTTTGCAATTCGTATTTGACCACACTGATTTTAGAAACTACTGTATATGTTGTGAGGTTGGTGCCTCTGGAAATTTCGGAAGTTTTACACGCGGAATCTCTGGTTGTATTGTTGTTCGTCTGCCAAGAGATGTCACCAGATTGTTCAGGGCATGGATCCTTCTATTTGAGTAAAGGTTATATTTCTCCTTGCATTACTCAAGTACTTTGGTCCCATTATTGATGCGTTACTGTACGACCATGTCCATTGGTAGCATCTTCTCTAGAAATAACATGAAATTTCTACATATTGCCATGACATTTTTGCACAGGGCATGTATATGTTGCTCTGTCTTACCGAAAGCCACAGTTACTGAAGAAACCAACAATATTGCATGTCTAGAGATGAGAAATATTCTCCACGTGCCCCCATCAGTGGTAGTTTCTCATAGAAAATGTTAAAACTTATCCAGACCCAAGATCAACACAATCCATAAATATATGATAAAATCGGTTTTATAATATATTAACTGCCTTGTATATTACGCAATAGTTCAAAGTTGGTCACTTTCCAAACTGCAAGGGTGACAACCGATAGCAAGACAGGCTATAAACAATAAGAGCCAACTTTAAAGAGACGTCATTTCGCTTCTTTTTATACGACCGATATCGCAAGAACAATAACAATTTGTGGGTCGTATGTGTGAATCTCTGAGTAACAATCAATGTTCACTCCATTGTAGTGAACCAGCTCCAATACATGGATATAAACCCGCTAATTCATATACTGTGTATATTTTTCATACATTTTCGCACGATCCTATATTCGTATGTACTTATGTATATATAAAAATATATGTATATCTACGTATCTATCTAACTATATATATATATATATATATATATATACACACAAATCACAAAATGATTCGCGGGATGTCGTCTTTCTTCAACGTTCTAAGTTCAAGTTATCCAGCGTGGTAGATTTTGCCTTTCATACTTTCAGGCTCGATAAAATAAGCACCAGAGAAGTATTGAAGCCCATGTAATTGACTTTTTCCCTTATCATAAGATTTGCTACCCCTGTAACAAAATCTCAATCCATTATTATAACCATACATATGATATACGTCTGCGTGTACATATATACACACACACACACACACACACACACACACACACATATACGCAGGCATATATGTATATGTATATATATATATATA
>NW_026318764.1:2948-6194 GCF_001194135.2 Octopus bimaculoides
ATATATATATATATATATATATATATATATATATATATATATATATACACGTATACACATACACACAAATATATACATATATGGTGAAATTTATAGAAAACAAAAGACAAAGACAGGTGTGTGAACAGCAAGCGAGTGTATTGCTTTGACGCTATGAAGAAATGAAAAAGTCTTTTTACTTTTCGAGCCTACGCTCTGCAACAAAACAAAAAGAGGAAATAAATAGAGAGGAAATGAAAAAAATCTATAGTGTTCAGCGGTCCACACACACACACATATATATATATATATATATATATATACGTATATCAGCATGTATTTAGTAAACATTATGTGAGAGTTTGCGTATGTAATTGTGTGTGCATATATATATATATATATATATATATATATATATATCACAATGAAAACACCACACTGGAAACAAAATTAGATGAATGGTAGAAAAAATACATACTACACAATATATTGTTGAAGACAGGTTGTCAAAAGCGGGTAAAAATTTCTTTTGTTTCCAATAATATTATACTTTCATAATTATTTTTTGCAGTTTTCGCAATTTTTGTGAGGAGACACCAAATATGTCTCGCTATTGTTGCGTTTTTTTTTAAATTTTCAAAATTTCAAAATGTCTTCGTAACAAAATGTATTTGTGTATGTGTGTGTGTGTGTGCTTACATGCATATATTTGTGTATGTATCTATATACATGTGCATACGTGTGTGTGTGTGTGTGTATAATAGATAATAAAACGAATGGTTTACACCTGGTGTCTTACTGGTAAAGCGTGGTCACTTTCACAGTGTTCGTTATGTAAATGGTGAATGAAAGACGGAAGATGAAGTACACGAGAATTTTTATCATTAATCACAATTGTTTCAACACGTGAACAAGATTGCAGAAAATCACATTTTTAATTGATGATCACGCCATACATTACCGACCACCGTTTTTATTATGCCAGCATATTGAGTTATATAAAAAAAAGGTACAATATAGATCAGGAAATTTATGCTACCACAATGTTATCAAGGTAATCCGAGACAGGTAAAATTTAATGTCTAGTGAAAGCCGTGTGGTTAAAATTCAAGAACAGTGGCGAGTCGGCAGGTTCGTTAGCACACCGAAAAAAATGCTTAACGGTATTTCTTATAACTTTATGACCAAATTCTGATGCAACCGCGGATCAAATGCTTCCTTTGCCTAAAATTATTTCGGGGTTGATAAAATAAGTACGAGTTGAACTCTGGGATAAATGTATCGACTTTACCTTCCTTAAAAGCGTCTGACAGTCCAAAAATTTGATGAAGTATTATAGGCAGGAAGAGAGTGTTGGCTAAGATTTGTGGAGATGCTTTACGTGATTGAGTTTCGATTCATGCGTTGAGTTCAAATCTTACCGCGGTCAACTTTGCCATTATATCACTCAGGTATGGCCTAGCGAAACGCTTAGTGGTACATCACTGTCCTTACGCTCTGACTGAAAATTCCGCCGAGATCGACTTTACTTTCTATCCTTTCGGAGTCAAAAAATTAAGTACCAGCTAAACAATGGGGTCGATGTAATCTACTGAAATATTTCTGGGTAAGTGTATAAAAACTGCACCCCTCTACCAAGTAATGATGAGCCGATAGGCAAAGTAGGCTCATCGAACCACTATGATCTGACTCCCAAATTCCCGGCCTCCACATCAGATCATGGATGGTTGTGAGAACATGCCACATGTTGAGGCCTTCATCCTGCAATAGCCTGAACATAGGCAATCCAATTCAATCTAATCATTCAGGTATCGATAAAAATCAAGATCCAGTTCAGGTATTGCTGTAAATGTAATAATCAATATCACAAATCCTTAAATGTTAAGTTATATTAGAAATCAATATTACATATCGGGAAAAAATGTTATCGATTAGTAGAATCGGTAAAACATTGAACAAAATTGTCTGGAAGCATTTAGTATTGCACCATTCCATTCTGAGTTCAAATGCCACCGAGTTTAATTTTGTTTTGCTCATTGAAGATCCGTTAAATTAAATACCAGTCAAATTCTTGTAGCTGCAAGCCTACCTTAGAAATCGATCTTATATATTAGAAAAAGTCGGTAGAACGATAATCGATCGATCGAGAGAGGGAGAGAATTGGACAAAATGATGAATCCAAATGCCACCCAGTTCAACTTTTTCATTAATCCTTCTGGAATCGATGAAATGGTAGTCAAATACTGGGATCGATAAAAATCGATTATAACACTGCCCCAAATTTCTGACCTTGTGTCTACGCTAGTAATCGATATTTTATATCGGAAAAAAAGGTAATAAGTTTCTGGAGATAGGTTGAGGAGGGAGATTATATTCAGTTGAACAACAGAAACATGATTGTATTCCATCGATAATTGTTGATGCTAGTGTTGTTATTGTTGTTGCAGTTTGTGCTGTTATGCTTGTTTAGCTCATGAACAGGCTTGATCGAGGAAACTTATGTTCAAAATTTGTTCCATCCGTAATCAGTTTGCCTTCCTATTGCATGTAATGTACCTGTACATAGAACTGTTTTGAGGTATTTAGGTACCTACCTGCATTCAGGTAACTAAGCGCATGTAGAAATAGAAATGTATTGAGGTACCTAGATATCTATGTGTATCAAGGACTTAGTGTACCTTCTATAATTGCTCCATACGTTACCAACTTGCATTTGGTTTAGGTAGTGCAACAGTTAATGTGTAAACAGTACATTCTTCAAAAAAATCAGATGTGGTTTGAAGGAAATATTCAAGCAGATCAAGCGGCAACACAGAGATTCCTTCATTCGCTCATTTAGTAGTAGTAGTAGTGGTGGTGGTGGTGGTGGTGGTGGTGATGCTGGTGCTGATTGTGATATTTTTGATGTTTCTTTTTTTTTTTTTGCTTAGCCCTGATGCAGCAGATCTTTGATCAAACGTATTTTATCCATAAAAACTTAGCTGCCCTTTGGATACAATGTATCTTGGAATACATTATTTAACGTGACATATCTAAAAATGTATGATATGATTTTTAAAAGATTTTATTGCTATACTTAGTAAATTGAGCGTCTATATTTACTAAAAGTTCGCATTCTGGTTGGGAAGGCTGAAGAGCAAAACGCATCGATCCACAATTATTCAATTCATTTAATCTAATCGTATGACGCCTTGGATACTCAGTTGCATAACGTCCCTTAATATATATTCACTTTGTAAGGATGTTCTCAATTCATTTCATAGAATC